>NC_133658.1:516445643-516601224 GCF_037893015.1 Macrotis lagotis | reverse complement strand
TATTGGGACAGAAGCTGTAATGCTGATTCCTTCCCTTCAACTACAAACCCCAAAGTAATAATCCTATACTTTCTATCTTCCTTTGAGCACCTTCATAGGGAAGCTACAAACCTTTTCTTCTGGATATAGGAAAATATGCTATTTGCTTTTTTTTTTTGTTTTAAACGTTTTACTTTCTATTTATAAGTAGGAATTAGTAATTAGGATTTGTTAGTCAGGGAACATTTATGGAGACTACAATTAGGAGTCAAAGTGAGAGGGACATGAGGTTCAAATAGAGCCTTAACACTGAGGTGTTTTTTTGAGTCTTTCTGACTGGGGGTTCAGAGGTAATAAAAAGATAAAGAGATTTAATAGACACTTTTATACTTCCTGGAGTGGAAATCCCCAACAAGTCAGTAGTGGAGTGAGGGAGAAATAGATGTGGATAGACATTCAGTGAAAGTATAGTTTGAATTTAAATATTGTGTCTTCTGAAGGTGTGTGTTCAAGGCAAATATAATACTTGGGGGAAAATCTGACTCATGTAACCCTTATATTTCTACTATCCTTTCAAAACAGATTATTCATTAGTCTCAATATAAGCCATGCTTTGTTCCCTTAAACTTGACTTGTATAAAAACTGAAATATAATCACCTATATAAAGCAGTTTTATTTTGTCAGGGTATAGCTATATCCCTCCCCCCATTGAAATATATCTTCTGAAAAGATCTCAGGTGACTGTATTATGACCCCAAATGCTAACTTGTCAGTTTTCTAACAGGAATTGTTCTCCTTGAAAGAATAGTCATTTAGGGGCGGCTAGGTGGTGTAGTGGATAAAGCACCCAGCCTTGGAGTCAGGAGTACCTGGGTTCAAATCCGGTCTTAGAACTCTTAATAATCACCTAGCTGTGTGGCCTTGGGCAAGCCACTTAACCCTGTTTGCCTTGCAAAAACCTAAAAAATAAAAAATAAAAATAAAAAGAATAGTATTTAGGGGGACGGCTAGGTGGCGCAGTGGATAAAGCACTGGCCTTGGAGTTAGGAGTACCTGAGTTCATATCCGACCTCAGACACTTAATGAGTGCCTAGCTGTGTGATCTTGGGCAAGTCACTTAACCCCACTGCCTTAAATAAATTAAAAAAATTTTTTTTAAGTTAAAAAGAAAGAAATGATGAATGGATATAGAAAGTCTGGAATACAAAGCAAAAAGATTCCAAGATGCAAAAAAAAAGGAACTGGAAAGAGAGAGAAGGTTGAGGACAGATATCACAGAGGGATGTCGAGCAAAACATGAGAGCATTAGATGCTTTCTGGGAGATCATTTAGTCCTACTAAAGCAAGAAAGGAGAGTAGGTATTTCATAATTCTTAGCAGTCTGTTCAATTTATACAATTCCCAAACTGCTCGCTCGCTCTCTCGCTCTCTCTCTCTCTCTCTCTCTCTCTCTCTCTCTCTCTCTCTCTCGCCATCAGCTCAACTGTATTTCCCTTTAAATAATTTTCCCTATTTTCATCCCATTTCCTTTCTCATACAACTGTCCCCTACTTCATCCATGAGGCACGCCACCAGGGAGGAAGTGAAGTGGAAGCTCTGAGAGTAGATGAGTGACAAAGGAAGGATCAGGGTTGGTTGCCAAAACAAGGCTGCATGGCACAACCTTAAGAGCATTGGATTTGGAGTCTAGTGGAGCTGGGCTGAAATCTGGTTTTGTTACTAATTAGTTATGTGATATTAGGCAAGTCATTTCCCCTTTCTGAGATTCAGTGTCTTCATTTATAAAATAAGGGGGGAGGTAACTAGATGACCCCTGAGGTCCCTTCCTGCTCTAAAGGTATTATTGATCTCTAAGGGGTCCTTTCTAGCTTTAAATTCGAGCAGCCTATCTGCATTCCTGCCAATCAGTCAACTTGTAGCAGAGCAGAAGGGGGAAAAAAGTATTCAGGCTGCGTTAATGAGCACTAATCAACCAGTGTGGCTGAAGACCTTCCTATTGTGGATTCCTTGACCATGTCAATCAAACACTGTCGGTGAAGAAAGACCCCAAATGAGCCTAGAGAGAGATTATGTTTGAAAAGACAAACCAAACTGAAGAGCTTGGGACCCGCAGGGTTTTTCACAGTGGCCCCCAAACTTCAAGTGGAAAGACCCTTTTACAAATCCTGGGTGGCTCTGAGTTAAAACGAACGGAAACTCCAGACTGGCCCTGCTGTCTGCTCCCCATCTCCAGATGATCGGGGAATTGCCCCAGGTATGGTGTCTTTTTTTTTTTTTGCTTGGACGGCACGCCTCTCTGCCCTATCCCCGGGAAGCCCCCAGTGGGGAGCAGACCCCCTTGTTTCTCCGATCGGTAGGACATCCCTCCGGAACGAGCCCCTGCTTCCTAACTAGAAAGATTAATGACCACTTTCGGGTTCCATCTTCTGCTCCTAGCCGGCTCCTGTCATGCTCCGCTGCTCCCCCTTGGGCCGGGAGACTAGAGACACCTGCTGGAGACTGGAGGCTGCGGGGAGACCCAGGCCGGCGCTCCCCCCGCGGCCCGCCCTGGGACCCCCGGCCCCTGGACCCTGAGCTCTAGCGCGGGGGCTGCGGCGTGCGAGGCTGCTGCCCCGGGCGCGCCCCGTCCCGGGCGCTGTCCGCGCCCGCTTGCTGAAGCAGGCAAGCAGGCGCTTCCCCGGTGAGGACGCGTTTGACAGCGTTCCGCCTGCGGTGAAGAGCTGGGGAGGCTCTAGGAGTGAGAGAAGGAGAAAGGCGCTGTCCTTGGGCGCTGCTTGAATCACCCTCACCGAGTCTGTGGAGACAGAGATTTAAGTGAATAGGACACTCCAGTGCCCACTTAGTCCCAAAGGGCATTCCCACCTCAGGTAAATACCAATTCCACAGATGGCCCTGTAGGGGCTTGTGTGAGAGGAGGGGAAAGGCAAAGAGAGATTACAGGCAAGTGGGAAGAAATTGGTCATGGAGGAAAGCTATTTTTATTCTTCTCTACAGCTGCCTGAATTTCTCTGAACCAACTAGGCCGTGTAAGTTAAAACATCTCCAACTGAGAGCAAGCCCTGTTGTAGTTCTAAACTTAACTTAAAGAAGGTGGGGTGAGAAGAGGAGGAAAAAGAAGGGATGGGGAAAGAAATCCCTGGGGAACCATGTACCCACAACATTGAGACTCTGGAAAGATAAGCCCTTCCTTTGGCAAGTTATCGATTCACACGTTCAAGTGACCTTCATGTTCCAGAAATAGGCCTCTCTGCAGGGGCAATCTGGGGTTTCCATTCCTTTTAGCTCAGAGCCATCCAGGAATTTGTAAAAGGGTCTTTCCACTTGAAGTTTGGGGACCACTGTGAAAAACCAGGTTCAGCTTTTAAGTTTAGTTAGGAGTATTGTAGTTTTAAGGGCATTACCAGTATGTTTATACCAAGGCTAGAAAATTCCTCCATTATGAGAAATTCATTCCTTTGGGTTAAGAGTTAGAATCATAAAAGTTAGAGCAGGAAGAGACCTTAGTTATCCTCAAATCATAAATTTAGGGTTGGAAGTTATCTCAGAGGTCATCTAATTTAGCTCCTTCGTTTTAGAGAACTAATGGTCAACTCTTAATCTGGTGTTCTTCCCTCTGCAGTGACTAATTCCTTTAAGAGATAAAGAAACAGTCCAGAGAGATTAAATAACTTGTTCAAGGTCATTGTTGTTGTTCAGTTATGACCCACTCTTGGGTTGTTTTTTTTTTGTGGCAAAGATACTAGAGTTGTTTGCCACTTTCTTCACCATCTCATTTTATGAATGAGGAAACTGAGAGCAACAGAGTAAAGTCACTTGCCAAGGGTCACACAAGCTAAATCTGAGGCTAATTTTAACTCAGAAGATGAGTCTTCCTAATTCCTGGCCTGGTACTCTGTCTACTGTGTTGCCTAGCTTCCCCAGTCCAAGGTCATATGCAAATAAAGCTAGGTTCTGAACCCAAATCTTTTTCCAAGTCCAATATCTTCTCTGTTATAGCCATTAATACCCCACCAGGGGATTAATTTATTGAAGTTAACTTTGAAAGGAATTGCATAGGATCCTTCTAGAATTAGCACAAGTATATTTTAATAGGAAGAAGAATAAAGATATGTAGGTTTGGAGCCAAAGAGTTGAGAGTAGATCCAGGACTGATGGACCCTGTATAGTCATGGATCCAATATGAGGCCTTGGGTAAAGAGAGGTATAGAGAGCTCCCAGAGGAAGGAGAGGGGTATTGCAAAAGAGGAAGAAGCATAGTATTATAGATTTTATAGGTGCTTTGTAACACCCATCATTTGATTTGATTTTTTAAGTTGTATTGATACCTTTTTTCATCATAGTCATTTCCCAAGTTTCTCTCCCTCCCTCCCTCCTTCTTCCTTCTGACAAATAAAAGTAATTAAGTAAAGTCTAAGTGTTGTGGAAGAATTGGTGTCACCAATTTAAGATTGAGAGGGCTTGAAGGTGAAAGAATTCACATATAGCCCTGAAGTTTTAAGACCAATCAGTATTTATTAACCAGCCCTGCAAAGTTTAGAGTAAAACTTTTCTCCTCCCGGGGAGGCATTATGCAGCTTGAGGACAGGTTAAATAGCAAAGGACCAGGCCAGTGCCTGAGGGAAAAGAAAGTGATGAGGAAAATAACCAGGAGACAGGAGACCTGGCTGAGTTGAATGTGAGAGGGAAAGGAGAGAGAGAGAGAGAGAGAGACATAAGGGCTGGCTTAGTTTCACCACATGGCTTAGAGGTTCATGGTTCTCCAGGGGGCCTAGGCCAGGAGCACATGCCCCTTGCTTAGGAAGAGAGAGAGAGAGAGGAGAGAGAGAGAGAGAGAGAGAGAGAGAGAGAGAGAGAGAGAGAGAGAGAGAGAGAGAGAGAGAGAGAGAGAGAGAGAGAGAGAGAGAGAGAGAGAGATCCCCATCCTTGCAGGGTGAAGATAGGGTGAAGTTTGTCTTCCAGTTCACTTAAATGCACTTCTGTAGTGGGTTGGACAAGGGTAACACTTGAGGAGTGGTTCAGCACATAACTCCAGGTATTCTCTAATAGACAAGGTATGATCTGGTCTTTCCTGTCCCAAGGTGCTTGATCTCTAAATCCAATACATCATTTCCTATGGAAGATGACTGTCACAGCAGTGTAAATTGACCCATCAATGGCCAAGGTCAGGTCAAATTCACAATTAACAATGGAGTCACTTTGAACAACAGGGAGTCCCCCAGACCGACACAGACCATATTTTTCCTTCTACAAAATTTGTTTCTAATCACAACATCTCCTATGTCCATAACTCCCTGCCTCATAGGGGGCACAGTGACTCAAGTCTGACAGTGTATGTAACCTTCTACATCTGTAGGCTCTCATTTCTCTTTCAAGAAAAGTGTAGTGTTTTATTATCTGTTTTCCAGTCTCAAGGTTATTCATTGCATTTAGTATGAACTCAACTGCCTTTAAGTGTTATTTTCATTTATTGCACAAATGCCTCATTTTCCAGATAAGAAAATGGAAACCTTGAGGGTGGGGTGGGGTTAAGTAGTTTGCTTAAGGTCACCCAGGAAGCAAGTAGGAGAACCAAGGATGCTGTGGGCAATGCTTTGTTCTACTTGGATAGGTGGTAAGTATAGAGCATTGAGCTTGGAGTGGATTCAAATCCAAGCTCAGATATTTATTAGCTGTGTGACCTTGGGCAAGTCACTTAACCCTGTTTAACCTTGGTTTCCTCATCTGTAAAATGAGCTAGAGAAGGAAATGGCAAGCCATTACAATATCTTTGCCAAGAAAATTCCCATATGGGGTCACAAAGAGACATATATAGAGAGAGCTGAAAAACAACAAAAAAGAGCTTCTTCCTCTAATAAACCAAATTAGAAGTCACTAAGCCTAAAGGCAGGCAGTTCTAAGCTGATGCAGTAAGGGCACTGGGTTCTAGAGCCAGAAGATCTAGGTTCAAATCCTACTTGGTCCTACCCACATGACTTTAGACAAGTTACTTAACCTTTCTTGAGCTCATTTTCTGAATTAAAAAATGAGAGGGCTGGACTAGATGGCATCAGGGGTCTATTCAAGTTCTAAATCAGTGATCCTATGAATCTCCAATTCCGTAATACCTTTTACAAAAGAAATGTGCTTCCTTGATGTTTCTTGGTAGGAACCCTCCTTCTTTGGGGGACTGGCAGTTTTAACAGTTACATTTAGACTTAGTATTACTTGGATGGCAGAATTCGTTTTGGCAAAGCAAGAACTTGATTTTAATCTTATCAGCAAGGGATATCTTAATTGGACTTAAGGCTAATAATAATAATTTCCAATACCTTGCTACTATCTCTTGTTGAGCCCTCATCCATTATTCCAATGACAACTCTCAAGAGAGCCCTCCCTTTTGTTCCAAAGACTTCCCCTTCATCAAGGGAGAAGGCCAGATTATTAGTAAAATTTAACATCTGAGAGCATATAGTCTCAAGTTCACCCTCCTTTTTTGTTCTGGAGTTCTTCCCTGAGGAAATTTGACTTCAGAATTGACTGGAGGCAGAACTGATGAAGTTCTGGGAAATTTATTTTCAGAGGTTCTCTCTTCCCTTCCCTTTTCTCACTCTTCCTTTGCACTCCCTTTACACCTTCTTCTATCTTCCTTCCTCTCTCATCCCATCCTGTCCCTCTTCCTTCCTGGGCCCCAAATCTTTTCTACTGTCTCACTTCCCTGATAAGCTTGTTCACCCTGAGGGACTTGATGTTATTTGTTTTGTTAAAGACTAAATTAGAAGTAAAGGCTAACAAAAAGAACACTAAAATAAAAATCCCAGAAGCTCTGACTTGAAAGAGACCTCCTACCCATAAGAATCTCTACTAGAGTATCTAAGACAAGTGGTGATACAGTTGTTGCTTGGAGATTTCTAGTTAAAGGAACTTACTGACTACTAAGGGAAGCCCATTTTACTTTTGGGTAGCTGTTAGGCAGCCTTTTGCTTAACATAAAACTTAAGCATTTGCCTCTTCAAAATTTCCACACAATGTTGCTAGTTATGACCTCTCAGTTGAAAGTCGAGGAGAGGCACTTTTATGTGTATGATGGGGTCAGCATGGGAGGTGTGTGTGTGTGGGGGGTGGGGTGAGGGGGTAGGAAGGAGAGGGGTTGATTTCTTCTAATCTCATCACACACAAGTAGTGGTCTATTTTGACCTTCAGTTGAAGCCAGCCTTTATTGGACTAAAAGGGAAGTGACAACTCCTGGGGGTAGATTACAACTCCATAGGCAAAACAATAGCTGTTTAAGAGATAATGAATGGTCTCGGATTTATGGAAGGTCTAGTTCTTAAATTTTTGGAAAAGAGCCTATTATTGGGGGGGGAGAGTAGGACTGGGGGGAAGGGGTGAATTCTAGGCTTACCATTGGGGGAAAAAATTGTAAAACTCAAAATAAAACCTTTCTAAAATTAAAAAAAAAACCCTTTATTTTATGATTTTGCTTTTTTGATTGGGAAGAAAATGACTACCAATGCTGATAAAGGGGAAGTTTGCAATGTTTGCAACATACCACCTGTGTGGAAAGTCCCAGCACTCTAGATCTCTCAAAAAAATTCACTATTTCTGCCCGCCCACCCTTCATTTTTTTCTTCAGCCTTCCCATTCTCCCCATTTCCCTTCAGAACCCTGAGCCCAATCCACCCACCCATCCACCCACCTAGAGAGAACAAAGTGGCACCTGGACCAAAAGATAGATAATAGCTATTTCCCAGCACAGAGTCGATCAAATCATGTTAGAGCAGGGGTCTTGCTATCAGAGCCACAAGAAAAGACTCAGATGTTTTCCTGGACTGCATTTCCTTTGATTTTTTTTTTTAATGGGAAAAATAAAAAAAAACCCAACCCACCCTAAAATGATTTAAAAAAAAAAAAAGGCAGTCACAGTCTCTATCCTGCTTCCTGCACCTGGACGGGGACAAAGAATGTCATAGCTTTTCAGGAAACAGCCCACTTGTCAGCATCTCAGCTCTAGAGGAACAAAGGACTGGATTCATTAACACAGTATCGACCCTGAACGTTCCACCCGGGCCACCTCCCCCGGAGTTACTCAATTCACACCAAAAATGAATTGTAATTGGACTTTTGTAACCTTTGAAATCCCCAAGCAGATTGCTAGCATTTTGAAATTTCCTACAGCTTCAGATTTGCATGGGGGCAATGGAAGACCCAAGGAACTATGATGGATTGGTAGTGACTTTTCTCCTCTTCATCATAAGCAGAGATAAAATTTTTTGATGTAAGGCTGATCCCAACAAAAGGGTCAGAAGATTTCATCACCTCTTTCCCATTTGGACTGTGGGACTTACCCACACCTTACTTATATTTCTCACTCTATCTAAAAGCCCCTGCAGTAGTAAGAGGAGACACTTTCAGGCCAGCCTCAGATTCACTGCAAGCTTGCTTTTCCCTTGGTGTGGGAGCAGCACGTTGATTTAAAATCTTTTTCCTTCAAAGAACAACCAGGCATGCTCTGCCAAAATCATATTTAGTCACAGCAATAAAAGTGTGCGTGCTCTATGCGTGCTGTATATTTTAAAGCCTGATTATTCCCTTGCAGGCAAGAAAAGGGACCTGCCTGGAGGAATTTTGCCTGCTGGTGTGTGGTTGCTTGTCAAAAATGTGAGCCGTTAGCAAGGCAACCTCTTTCTTCCTTCTGAAGGCAGCTTATATGACTCGTTTCCCATCTTAACTCCCCCTACCTCCACCCCTCTCTAGTCCTCACCAATTCATTCCAGGTCTCCAGGGTGGCAGTCAGCCTTGCTCAATACACCCCTTTCCCAATGAGTTGGCTACTGTGACAACAGGCATGCATACATAAGACTGTCCTGTAAATGTCATTTTGCAATAACATCATTAATACCTTATTTCCAAATTCTCTGTAGAGGCAGGAAACCTTGTCTGTCAATAACAAGTATTTATTATTCATACAATAGAGACCAGATCAGGGATGTGGTGTGAAGGGGCATCAGGTGAGGTGAACTGCAATCAAAGATGAGCCTCAGCTCTGCCTTACCTGCCACCCCTTTACCCTACATCCCTGCAAATACGTGCTAAATTCTGAGAATACAATATTACAAATAGTCCCTGCCCTCAAGAAGCCTGTAGTCTAACAAGTAAAAGGAAGATGAGTGGCTTGGGGGTGGTGAGTACAACAAAGGTACCAGGCTCAGGAGTTTGGTAGAGAAAGTAACCTGGAGTTGTGACTGGTATAATCTTTAAATAGAGTTTCTGGAAAGAGCCATCCAATCAGAAGGAGAGACAAAAGCAGAACTGCCCTTCTAAGAAAATTCCAGGGCTGGAATAAGCTTCCAGTATGAATGGTAGTAGACCAGAGTGTGACCTAGAGAGGAATGAGTTTTAGATAAACCTGTAATAATATCATTTATTAGTTGCCCATTGATGACTATAATTTTAAGCAGAACCAATTAACAATATTTGGTTTGCTAGGCTTGTCCCTCTTGATGGACAAAGGGTACTTAACATCCCAAGTCCTTCATTTGGGTACCTGGAAAGGTTGACCATGTAGGTCATCCACTCAAACTATATTTTTGCCTCTTTACTGATGTTTACTTTGACTATATCCACCAAAAAGAACCCATTTAAAATCAAAAACATTTATTTAAAACAAACAGTATAGCAAATTAAGTGACTAAAAAAAGGTTCCTTCAATACTTGCAGGGCTACACTCTCCCATAGATGACCTTGTCAGCAGAGGTGGAGTCCACATATGCTAATATCACAGATGTCTAGGTAGGGAAACACAAACATGTAAGGAACATGGCTGGAGCCCAAGTATGGACACATGAAGATAGGACAAGTCATACTTTTGGTACTAAAGATGTCTTGATGTCATGCCATCAGAACCACTCTCTGTGGGGCTTCATGTGGAGACTCTCTATGGCATCCTCTTGATTGGGCACCTCCTTGGGTTTTTATTTTCATTGACTGCTGAACTATTCTCTGCTCTCATCCACTGGTCTTCAGTCTTTCTGTGCCATCTGCTATTCTTTTATACCATCTGCTGGGGTATAGCTGCTGGGAAGTCTTTCCCATTTAACTTATTTTTTTTTAACTTTGTATCACCCCATAGTATGGAACAGGGGATGTGACAGCTGCACCCAGTCTGGTAAGAAACAAAAGACAGTCGAAACCCTCAGGCTAGAATGAAATCTATTATTTTAACTTACTTTTCTCCCATTGTCCCCCCTAAGTCCTTGGCCCCAGTCAATTATCTGACTTGGAGTTAGAAGATTTTTTTTTTTTTTGATTCCCCTCAAATCACTACTTGTCAGTCAGTCTGCATCCTTGCAAACAATTCTGAGAATTCCATCTAACAAAACCCCAGAGGAATTACACAGTGCTGGGTCATAGATGTTCCCTTCAGCTCCCAAAATGTCCTTGGGTGGCTTGCATATCTGGGAACAAGAAATGCTAGATTAAGTTGGAGAGCTATTTGCCTGGGGGGTTAGTTCCTTTGTTTTAAATTCTAGTCTTAAATGTATATATCTGCTAGAAATCAGTGGGCTTTATTTAATATCCTAATAGGCACATACCTGCTAGTCTACTTAAATATGAATGTTGGGGAAGAAAAGGCAGACAAAGCAATCCTCTAGATAACTTGGGGAAACTATCAGTAGAAAAAGACTTTCAGCCATCCTGACCTTACTAGTTTAATTCAGTGGTGTCTACTAATGACTAACATTGGTGCAACAGAACCAGGGCTGGATTTAGAGGTGGAAGACTTGGGTTTGAATACTAACCCGGCACCTTACTTTTGAGGTCACCTCTTTAAATCTTAGTTTATTACTCTGTAAATTTTTTTTAGGTTTTTTTTTTTTTTGCTAGGCAAATGGGGTTAAGTGGCTTGCCCAAGGCCACACAACTAGGTAATTATTAAGTGTCTGAGACGAGATTTGAACCCAGGTACTCCTGACTCCAGGGCCGGTGCTTTATCCACTGTGCCACCTAGCCGCCCCTATTACTCTGTAAATTAAGGTAGTTGACCTAGATACATTCTGAGGCCCCTTCCATCTCTGACTTGATGGCTCTATAGGCTAAAGATGGTTGGTATCTGTGAATGGATGGGAGCTATATAACTTTCTTTCTCACTTGTTTTCTTGGAGATTTGAATGTCTTGATTGATCTGCATGTTAGTTGCAAGAAGGGAAGAATGAATTCAGAAAGACAGACTTCCTCACATAGGTAACCAGTTTAGTTTATCCTTGAAAATTAGTAACCAGAGCAGTCCCTTAGGTATAGAGTTCCTTTAGTGACCTGCCACTGAGTATGATTCACGGAAGCAGCGCAGAAGAAAGTCTGTCTATTGATTTGTATCTATCATCTATCCAGAACTCACAGAGCAAGTAAATGCTCACAGTGAGGTCAGAAGAAATAGAGACTGAAAGTCTCTTATGAACTTTGGAATTGATGGTGCAGCATGGACTGCTCAGCATGGTGTGCCCTCATCATAGAGGGTGCTGTGCTCTATAAGTAAGGCAGAATTGAAGTAGCCCAAAGGAAATGTGAGATGTATAAATTTAGAGAACCCACCCTAGGTGTTCACATGAGTTCTTTGAGCTCAACCTGTAGTAGAGCATTCTAAGCTCATATTGATCTGGTCAACCATAATTGGACATACTGTAACTTGCCTCTGATATAATGATGTCCATCAATCTATTCCTCTCTCTAATCATTTACCTGTTTGTCTGTCTATCATTTATCTATATTTGTGAGAGGCAGCATGGTATAGTTGACCTGGGGTCAAGGAAACCTAATTTCAAGATCCGAATGACACATGCTAGCTCTATGACTCTGGCCAAGTCAACTTAACTTCTCAGGCAATTTTCTATGACAATAAATTTCAGAGGGAGTTTCCACATTGAGACTTTCCCATATCATTAAGATCTTGGATTCAAATGAATACCTGCATTTATTTGTGCATAATCCACCCAAAATTTCCTTCCTTTTTTTTTTCTCTTTCCCCTAGCTCCCTATCACATTGGCAAAGTGAGAATGACAATTCCCATTTCCCCACTCCTCAGGCTGGACAATGTGAATTCCTTTCCCCTTCAGAGCTGTACATCACGTTCATTTTAATTTAGTTTCACCTGTAATAACAATTTACATGCTGCTTTACAGTTTACTTGAGGTTTCCTGGACAAGGAGTGTGCTAGGGCCAGCTTGAACCACAGTTAAGCTTTCAATGAGAGCATTTACACTCTGGAAATTGACAAATGCTACAATTCTGGGCTTTGTCTAAAATTGAGAAAGGAGAAAGGAAATGTTAATAATGCATATTAAATTGAAATTGTGTACAATCATTTCCCTTCTTCTCTCCCACCCCCACTCAGAGTCACTTGTTAAATATTTGCATACTATTATGACAACAAAAGGGAAAATGTTGGATGTTGGAGATGTTGGGACACTAAAGCAGTATTGGTAAGAACTATTTAGAATTATGTCCAAAGGGCTATAAAACTATACTGACCCTCTGATCCAGCAATACTACTGCTAGGTCTATATCTCAAACCATATATATATCAGCTGGGGAATAGCTACACAAGTTGTGGTATATGATTGTAATGAAATACTATTGTGCTATAAGAAATGACAAGCAGGATGATTTCAGAAAACCATGGAAAGACTTATGTGAACTGACACATAGTGAAGTGATCAGAATTAGGATAATATTGTACACAATAACAGCAACATTATTTGATGAAGAACTGTGAATGATTTAACTATTTTCAGCAAAACAATGATCCAAGACAATCCCAAAGGAGTGATGATGAAGCATATTGTCTGCCTCCAGAGAAAGAACTTATAATGGTTGAATACAGACTGAAATGCTATTTTTCAGCTTCTTTCTTTCATTTTTTTCTTTCATTTGAGTCTTCTTATACAAAATGACTTCTCTGGAGATGTTTTACATGTATAACATATATTTGATTGCTTACTATCTCAGGGAAGGGGAAAGGAAAGCAGGATAGAATTTGGAAGTAAAAAATTTAAATAAAAATCTTTAAAAAGTTAAAATAAACATTTACCACCACAAGAGTGGGCTCTCCAGACCTCATTTAGCAGCTTCTCCATATAGGCTGTCCTCTTTGCCTGTTATTCCCATCCTCCTCAACTCCTCTTTTTGGAATCCTTAGCTTTCTTCAAGGCTTAGTTTAAAATCATCTCCTGAAGAAAACCTTTCCAGAGTTCAACATTTGTTAATTTTAAAAGTTGTTAAATCCTAAAAGTATTTTTGTTTTCACATTTTGAGGGCTCCTGAGTACAAAATTTGTTAATTTTTAAAGTTGTTAAATCCTAAAAGTATTTTGTTTTCACATTTTGAGGGCAAGGACTATTTCGTTTTTGTCTTCCTGCCCCCAGTGCCCACTACCTAGTATCAAGCAACACAAATATATTAAATACTGACTCTGTGACAAACACTGTGTATTAGATCCTGAAAGTCCTGATTCATTTTTGCTAATAAAGTGTTTTTCTTTCCCATGAAAATGTAATGTACATAATGCGAATATTATGACCCCCCCATTTTACAAATGAAGAAAATGATGTTCAGATAAGTTGAATAGCTTGTCTGAGATCCTAGAGCTAATAAATGTATAAAATCATGATTCAAACTTGGGTCTTCTGACTTTAAAAAATATATGTATTCTTCTTACAAAGAAGTGTTGAACATGTTCTTGTTCTTTAAGCTGTAGGGTCCATCTATGATAGAGAAGAAACTTCAAGGGAGGTTGAAAATTTGCGGTCTATTGTGGGCTCAAAGCAGCCATCATCAGAAGAGATGAGGGACTTATGAGTAGTTGTTTTTTTTTTTGGTTTTTTTAGGATTTTACAAGGCAAATGGGGTTATTAAGTGGCTTACCCAAGGCCACACAGCTAGGTAATTATTAAGTGTCTGAGTTTGGATTTGAACTCTGGTCCTCCTGACTCCAGGGCTGGTGCTTTATCCACTGCGCCACCTAGCCGCCCCGTGAGTAGTTTTTTTAGCCTCTCTACTGTAATCCACTTTCCTGAAGTCTACTGCCATCCTGCTCTGACTTACTACATCAACAGTACAGCATTTTTTTGGAGGCAGGTAAGTGGCACAAAAGATAACACTGGATAACACACTGGATTTGAAGTCAGGAAGATCTGAGTCCAAAGTCAACCTCAGACACTTACTATGTGACCCAAGCAAGAGTTTAACTTTCTTCAATCTCAGTTTCCCCATCTGTAAAATGGGGGGTGTGTGATAATAAAACCTACCTCCCAGGGTATTGCAAGGTTAAAATGACATAATATTAGTAAAGCATTTCATTAATATTTAAGTGACATATAAATGTTAGCAATTTTTTTTTACACTATTACTAGCCTGGGACCAGAGCTTCACATACCTTGACTTTCACTTGTAGAATTTTGTCCATTCTTCTCTCCTCTGGGAATGGACCCTCAGGTTCTAGACTCCTCTCTTCAGACAGGAACCTCACTTTTAATGTTAGAATTTTGCAGTCATAGAATTTGGAGTGGAATAGAAACCTAGTGGCTATTGGGTTCAACTGATACCCCCAGGGAATCCCCAGTCTTAATATGCTTGAGTAGAGCATCTCACCTCTGCTTGCAGGTGTCTAACTAAGGAGAACCACCCCCATCAAAGCAGCATCATCAACTTTTTGTCAATAAAAATAATAAATAACATTTATATCAAGAGCTGACTATGTACCATTCACTACACTAAACACTTTATACCTATTATCTCATTTGAGCAACTGGAAGTTTAACTGGCATCAAGTATAAATTTGCCTCCAATACTAGGCCTTCTGCTCAAGGACCCAGTCTAGAACCAAAGGCTCAGATAACAAAACTTTTGCTGTCTAACCTTTATCTCTAGCTCATTCTCTCTCATCTTCCCTAATGCTTGGAAATAAAATCAGTGCCACTCTCTGCCAATTATATAACACCTGTGGGTGGGAATCCCAGCCAAAAGGTGCTATGTTCTCATTCTAGGGATAGCTAATACTTTTTACTTTCCTCAGCCCTGGTGCTTCAGAATCTCCAGTCCAAGAGAAAAATCAACCTTTCTACCTTGCTCCCACTCAGCAATCTCTCATCCTGCTCTAATTCAGAACTCTTTCAAATTTCCTCCAAGCTCTCCCTACCTTTTGTATTGTGCCAATTATATTGTTAGCAAACTTTCCTTCAAGTCAGCTCTCTTTCTTTTAAATTCTAGTATAGTTATTCCTTTCACCACGGGGTTCAGTGTAAGAAATGAAATGGGAATTTGAGTAGAGATTTTTAGAAGCCACAGATGACACATAAAGTTCAGCAGATGACACAGAAAAAATTTAGGAACTCAGAAATGCATAAAATATATGTATAGTATTTTATAATATAATATACCTAATATTTAAATACCATAATTCAAACCTCTTCTCTAGTATGAAGGAAGGAAGGGCCAAAAATTTTTACTTGGATTTTCTGGGTTATGGGGATGGGGATGGGGGTGCCATACCCTTAACCTCTGAAATGTGGAAGGGATAATTGTATTGATTCATCTGCCCTACTTGGCCCCTATTGAGACACTATAACCTTGCTTAGTCCCTCCAGGACTAGATATATCTTCTCTTAAAGTCCTAGACAGATTGGACCAGGAGAAAGAATGGATGTACTCCTTGCTTCACACTATTGCTTACTATTGTTGTATTGAAATTCCTCATGAGCATTTTCTCTCTGTACAGGCATGTCACTTCATTCATATTCTCAAGGTAGATACCTAGGGCTGTTTTCCCCTTCTTTTTCAAGTTCAGCACCAGCACCATACTCTTCTTCATCCTAAATATATATTAGGAAGCTTCAATATATGTTTCCTCAAACACCTTGACTTCCCAGCTCATTAAACTCCTTGAGTCCTATTACCTTCCCCTTTACCCCACTTCAGACACATACTCTTGATTTACCATCCTCTCTGCTCAAGGACCTAGTCTAGAACTAAAGACTCAGATAACAAAATTCTTGCTGTGTAATTTTTATCTCTAGCTCATTCTTTCATTTTCCCTAATGCTTGGGGAGGAAAATCACTTTTTTTTAATCATTTCTTGATTTCTCACAAAGCCATCAGTTTTCTTTTGCTCAGTTCCCTATTTTAAAGAAATATTTTCTTCTGTGAGTTTTGGTACCTCTTTTTCCATTTGGCCCAGTTTGGTTTTTAAGATGTTATTTTCTTCAGTATTTTTTTTTTTTTCTGTTTTCTTCACCAAGTTGCTGATTCATCTTTCATGATTTTCCCATATCATTCTCATTTCTCTTCCCAATTTTTCTTCTACCTCCTTTACTTGAATTTCTAAATTCTTTTTGAACTTTTCCAAGGTCTGAGACCAATTCATATTTTTCTTGGAAACTTTGGATGTAGAAAATTTGACTTTGCTATCTTCTGAGTGTGTGTTTTGATCTTCCTTGTCACCATAGTAACTTTCTATGGTCAGATTCTTTGCCTCTATGGTTTGCTTATTTCCTTAACCTATGACTTGATTTTAACTCTTTGTTAAGGTAAGACTCTGCTTCCAGGGTGGAAGGCACACTATTCCAAGCTTGCTGTATCTGTCTGTCTGTCTGTCTGTCTGTCTGTTTATTTATTAGTTTTTGCAAGGCAATGGGATTAAGTAACTTGCTCAAGGTCACAGCTAGATAATTATTAAGTGTCTGGGTCCAATTTGAACTCAGGTCCTCCTGACTCTAGGGTTTGTGGAGTCAGACCCTGGAGTCATTATGTACTACCTAACCTCCTCAAGAGTCATTATTTAAAGGTATTTGGAGGTGTCTGAGGAAGAGCTTAGGTGAGTCCCTTCCTTTACTCCTCCACTTTAGCTCTATCCTCTAAGAGTTCCACATCATGATCCAGATCTCTGAATTTCTTCTATCTGATTATAGCTCCTTGATTCCATCTCATCATTCCTTTTCAGTTTACATTTCATTCTCTCTGCCACCACTCTTATTCTTGTTTCTTTCTTCCCTTCCTAAATTTGATTTTAATAGTGTCCTAAGTGTAGTACTCAGTTGAGTGCCTTGGACTTCCCTTCTCTTAAAATCATTATCATAACAGCACACATCTTCTAAGTCCCCTAACTCAGGTAGAAAAAAATGAATTTTTGAAAGAGAAAATAAAATCATTATTTAAAATATTATTTATATCATCTTTTAAAAATGCCATTTTGTATATATTTGCATATTTTCAATAATGGATATTTTATAATGCACATAATATTGAGTACAGTAGTATGTAAATATAACATGTAAATTGTATATTTATATATGTATACATACCTATATTCATACACACACATATATATTGTGAGTCAAATGTTTTTACTCCTAGTAATACAATAAAAAAGTATGGGAATCAGTTCTATAGCTAACCAGTACAATGTTAAACTGCTTTTTATTCTGGAAAACTCTTGCCCCCTTTTGTCCTACTGTTACCTTTCATTCAGAATTCAGAGGATGGAGAGAACATTGCTGGCTTGGAAATCTCCCTATAGGAGATAGCATTTGAACTAGACTGTTAACAATGGGTAAGATTTCAATGCTTAGAACTTTGAAAAGTAGAGATATACTGAAGGGGATGTTGCTCTTCTTCGGAAATTTGATAGTAGAGATGGGGGAGCCTCAGAGCTACACTCTTAGCTTAGTGATCATTTCTGTTTTTTTTCTGTCAATAAAGATATTTTTATATTTATTTTACTGATCATTTCTTAAAAGCAGACATCATTATTAGCCATTTGAGCAGTCCAATGCTTCCTTCTCACCTTCAACAAACAGACACAGACCAGAACCATGAGAGCTTCCCATCACCTCAGGAACAGAAAGAATACATTCCCCTTGTACTAATACATAAGGATATGACCTAGAAAGAGACACACAAATTCACCCAGAGGGTCATTGGATGATGAAAGAGTTTCAAACACTGTAGGGACAGAATAACGAGGTTTCATAAGAGTATTATAACTGTAGAGACACACAACTTTACTGCCCTATCATAAGCTATAATAAGCACAATAGGGATTGTCAGATGATTAGCAACCCAGAATTGATGATTCTGGCAGTCATTTTCAGTTGTGTTTGACCCTTGGTGATCCCATTTGAATCAAAGATACTGGAGTGTTTTGCCATTTCCTTCTCCAGCTCATTTTACAGGAGAGGAATCTGAGGCAAAAGGGTGAAGTGACTTGCCTAGGGTCACATAGCTAGTAAGTGTCTGAGGCTGGATTTGAACTCAATGAGTCTTTCTGACTCCAGGCTGGTACGTTATCCACTGTGTTATCTAGATGAGCCAACCGGCAAGTGGAGACTGAGGTTCAGTGCTTCTGATAGGGACAGAAGCTGCTGTGAATTCAGACTGTGGCCTTCGATAATAAATGTTTTTACCTGCTGCATACGTAGGCCCTCCTTCTTGCTTGTTCTTTCAGTGGTGACAGTCATGATCCATTGAAAGCAATTATATGTTGAACTTTATAGGGAAAAAGTTTTACCTGAACCAATACCAAAGGATGGATGGAGCTCATATATAGAAGTATTTTTGAACAAAACAGCAGCAATATTTTATCTACCTAGCCCCTATCGACCAGCAGAGCCTGAATCTTCCTAGTCCAATATTCTAGGAGGGATATCCACCTTGAATAAGCCTCATGTAATGGCAGTGACCTGGTTTTCCAAACTGACCCCTGAAGAACTTGTTCTGAGTTTCCTGCCCATGCTTTTAACTTCCAACAAGCCCACTGTCATTTTTACATCATCCAAATGTATCATAATCTGCTCCCCTTGGTCTTGACTCTAGGTTTGCTTGTAACTTCTTTTGCTGTAATTAAAACCCTCTCTGTGGACTTATGATGCTCCTTTTTCCTCCAATGAAGAGTGATAGGGATGAGAAGAGGTCATAAAACTACCAGATAATTAGTATGGAGTAAGAGGGACATAGGCTGCCTAGGTCTATGTATGCATCTCTGTAGAGAAGTGGTTTGTTTCTTTTTACTTAGAGTCTGTTTTCTGATACCACAGGTTGTTTTCCTGGGGTTATCTGTGAAGGATCCGGAATGCTGGCATGGGTAGGAAGAATTCTATGACAGAGGGAGCCATGGATGCAAAGGCACAAAAGCAGGAAAATTGAAGAGGCAAGATTAGGGAATGTCAACTATTCTAGTTTGACTGTAGCATGGATAATATGAATAGAGATAAAATGAATAGAGATAAAAGTTGCACTGGGTTGATCTCTAGAATCTGACCTAATGCATTGTGACTTGCATGTGTACCTTGAGGGAAAGCTGTTAGGGGTCTGCTGTGTAACTTCCATCTGTGCCAGCACAAAGCAACTTCTAATTTCTGCTGCCAGCTTGATCTCCCACTGATGACATGAAGAGCCTCTGGTGAGAAGAGGACCAAGCTTCTTTTGATCTCAGACCCTCCATCTCCTGCTCCACCTGTCCCTTAAGAGAAGAGAAAGAGAAAACTCAGTGAGATTGAATAGTATAGCTTCAATCTCCTGCTGTACCATCTCCTGCCCAGAATCTAGTTTTCTCTTAGATGAGTTGTGCCTTCCAATCAATGATAACCACTTTCACCCTTGATCATAACCCATGATTTTGAACCCCTGTAGGTCATCATCCAAATCCCAATCCTTGCTCCTCATCTAAATCCTTATTCTCATACCCCTTAATCTTTCTACCTCAAAGTCTCAATCAAATGCCTTCTACGCCATCCACTTTACCCTCTGGGAATGTCTGTTCTATAGGCAACAAACTTCATTCCAAATTTTTTCCTCTCCCACTCTTTTCATCTTCCAGCAATTACTGAAACATATCTTCCGCTTTTCTTGCTATGACACAACTTTCCTGGCCATCCTTTCCATCCTTTTCCTGGTTAAATCTTCACTTGGTCCCCTTGGTCAATTGGTCAAGACAGGGGAACTGGAATACTCTTTGCTCCCCACTGCCACTTCCAGGTTCTCCCCCTGCCGTTATCACTCTGTAACCTTTCCTCTTTTAAGGCTCATGCTATTCATATTTATCATGCCATCAAAAATCCTTGTAGCTATTGTCTTCAGATCTCCAGTTTACTCTCCTTCCTTCTTCTTTTTTTTTAACTGATGAAAAGAACTCTTATTTATTTATTTTAAGTTGCTTTTTTTATTTAATATTTATTCTCATTTTGTACAATTAATGTTATTTTTACATTAGTAAAATATTCTTGTTTAAGAGTAAACGAGATACCCCCTCCCCCCCATAAATATAGACTTGCTTCAGCGATAAAGTAAAGGGGAGAGAAAAAATTAAAATTAAAAAAAAAATAATAGTAATAATTGTAGGTATGGCCAGGTGGTGCAATGGACGGAGCACCAGCCCTGGAGCCACGAGCACCTGAGCCCACATCCGGCCCCGTACACCCAACAATCACCCAGCTGTGTGATATGCAAGCCACCCGAACCCCACTGCCCTGCAGAAACCAAAAAAAAAGAAAAAAAAAGACCCAAAATAAAATAAAATAGTAATAATAATAGTAGGGGTGGCTGGGTGGTGGACAGAGCATTGACCCTTGAGCCAGGAGCACCCGGGTCCCAATCCAGCCTCAGACACCCAATGATCACCCTGCTATGTGGCCCCAGGCAGGCCACCCAGCCCCATTTGCCCTGCACCCCCCCCAAAAAATAATAATAATATTAAAAAATGTGCTTCAGTCTTTGTTCTAACACCAACAACTCTGTCGTGTGTGGATCACATTCTTTATGATTAGTCCATGGCAAAAGTTACTTCCATATTTTTCCAACGTTGCCATTGCTGATCGCAACTCCCTCCTTTGGTATTTCTCCACTATCATGTACTATATTTTCTCTCTCCTTTCACTCTGACTCTGCTGTAGGGTAACTGAGTGGGGCAGCAGACAGATCCCTGGCCCTGGGGCCAAGAAGCCCCGAGTCTCCATACCACCCCTTAGGCCCAGAATCCACCTGGCCCTGTGGTCCTGGACAGGCCATCCAATCCCAGCCCCTTGCAAGAAGTAAAAAAGAAAATGTGTTATATCTGACCACTCTCCCCCCATGGTCCATCCTCTCCTCCATCACTCACGTTCCCCCCCTTCCCCCTGTTCCCCCCCTTCTTGCTCCAGATGTCTATACCCCATTGAGTATATATGCTATTTCCTCTCCTAGCCACCTCTGATGAGAGTGAAGTTTCCCTCATTCCCCCTTGCCTTCCCTCCTTCCATATCATTGCAATAGCTCATTATAATAAAGAAAAGTCTTATTATATGAAATATCTTGGCCTATTCCCCCTCTCCTTTTTCTTTCTCCCATTGCATTTCCCTTTTTTTCTATTAACTCCATTTTTACGCCATATTTTATCTTCGAATTCAGCTTTCTCCTGTGCTTCAACTACAAAAGCTCCCTCTACCTGCTCTATTAACTGTGAAGGTTCATATGAGTATTATCAGTGTCACTTTTCTATACAGGAATACATGTAGTTGATCATCATTAAGTCCCTCATATTTTTCCCTTCTCCTCCAATCTCTATGCTTCACCTGAGTCCTGTATCTGAAGATCAAACCTTCTGTTCAGCTCTGGCCATTTCAACAGGAACATTTGAAATTCCCCTGGTTCATTGAAAGTCCATCTTTTTCCCTGGAAGAGGACATTCAGCCTTTTTGGGTAGTTGATCCTCAGTTGCATTCCAAGCTCTTTTGCCTTCCAGTATATTCTATTCCAAGCCCTACGAGCTTCCAATGTAGTTGCTGCTAAGTCCTGTGTGATCCTGACTGCAGCTCCACGGTAATTGAATTGTGTCCTTCTGGCTGCTTGTAATATTTTCTCCTTGACTTGGGAGTTCTGGAACTTGGCTATGATATTCCTAGGGGTTGGTTTTTTGGGATCTCTTTCTCAGGGGGATTGGTGGATTCTCTCCATTTCTATTTTGCCCTCTGCTTCTAGGATATCAGGGCAATTTTCCTGTAGTAATTCTTTGAAAATGATGTCAAGGCTCTTCTCCTGATCATGACTTTCAGGTATTCCAATAATTTTTAAATTATCTTTCCTAAGTCTGTTTTCCATATCAGTTGTTTTTTTCAATGGGATATTTTACATTTTCTTCTAATTTTTCATTTTTTTGGTTTTGAAGTATTGATTCCTGATTTCTGGTAAATTCATCAATCTCCCTGAATTCTATTCTTTGTCTGAAGGATTTGTTCTCCTCAGAGAGTTTTCTTATCTCTTTTTTTTCCATCTGGCCCATTCTGCTTTTTAAAGCATTCTTCTCCTCCATAACTTTTTGAACTGTTTTATCCATTTGAGCTAAGCTGGTTTTTAGCATGCTATTTTTTTCAGCATTTTTTTTTTGATTTCCTTGACTAGGCTGCTGACTTCATTTTCATGTTATTCCTGCATCTCTCTCATTTCTTTTACCAGTTTTTCTTGTAACTCCCTCATTTGATTTTCAAAGTCTTTTTTAATCTCTGTCATAGCCTGAGCCCAATTTCTGTTTTTCTTGGAGTCTTTAGATGCAGGAGCTTGTGCTTCCTCATCTTCAGACTGAGTATTTTGATCCTTCTTGGGCTCATTTGCAAAATATTTCTCAATTGTGTTCCTCTTTTTTCTCTACTTACTCATTTTTCCCAGCCTGTGCCTCTTTTGGGGTGCTTCCTGATCTTTTGGGACATTCCCACAAGGGTCTCAGTGTGTGAGGCTGTGTCCTCCCTCCTGGTCTGTGAATGACCATATGTGCCCCCCTCTGCCACGGGGCTGAGGTGGGGGGGGCCCTGCTGCTCTTCTGGGGGGGCCTAGACTGCAATCAGGATCTGAATGTGGTCAGAGCCCCAGAATCCTGTTCCTGGGGTTGAGGACAGAGCTCTGCAGTATCTCTCTTTTCACTCCCCTCCCTCAGCTCAATGGGCTCATGCCCTGGGGGCTCCTGCTTACCGGCTCCACCTGCTTCTGTTCCTGGATCAGGGCTGCAGAAAGACCATGTTGCTTGCTGTGTGCCCTGAAGGCTGGGCTCCACGTGCTCGCTCTGGCAGAGGTCCCCCGCTGTTCCCCCACTTTGTGCCCGGTGCTCCCCCGGGGTGTAGATCAGGAGACTCCCCCACTGCTGTGAGCCGCAGCTCCCAGAGTCCTGGGGCTGCCTCCGGGAGGCTGAGGTTCTTTCGCTCCCCTGGGCCACCCCTCTGGCGGGCCATCCCTCCAACCCTGGGGAGCAGAGCCTTTCTGTTCTTTTCCAGGTTACCTTGAGTAGGAGAACTGCCTCATTGGGTCCCTCTGTGGCTTCTGTCTCTGGAAAGTTTAGTTAGAGTCCTTAGCTTATGAGTTTTATCAGCCTAAGACTCGATCCTTTATTGTTGCCATCTTGGCTCTGCCCCCTCTCCTTCCTTCTTAAATGAGTTTGGTAACTGACTCACAATTTTTCTCTTTCCCCCAACTCTTGCCTTCACACTAGGAGACTTTAAGTTATATATTGACTTTCCCTCCAAAACTCTAACCATTAGGTTCCTCAATCTAGTCACTTCCATCCTACTTCAGCCACACTCAAAGATAGTCATCCTCTTAATCTTGTCACCCCAAAGTGCACAACTTTCATATTCAAGAATTCCAAAATCTTTTTTATCACACCATAATCTATTGGTTTTCCAGCTCTTTCTCTCCCTTCTCTTACCAAACTCTATTTTCTATCCACACTATGATCTCTAATCCCTTAATCCTTTACTTCTCTTCCAGTCTATGGCTCCTGCACTAGACATTCCTCTTTTCCTCATCTTGAAGAATTCTACATTATTCTCTTCCCTTGAGTCCTTGACTTTGCCAAAGCTTAGCCTTTGATCACTTCCATCATCCACTACTTTCACTCTTACATTTATGCTGCTGAATGTAAGTAGAGAAAATCATATAACTGCTCTAACTGGGACCAACACAAATTTATATGACCTCAACTGGGACTTCATTGCTTATAGGAAATATTACTATATCTTCTTTGACAACTCACTATACTACTCTCTACAGGGATTCTTCTAAATCTTTACATTCTTTCTTCAAACCTTACAAGGTTCTTCCTCCCCATTTTATCTGCTGGGAATTTTGCCTCATTTTTTTTTTTAGAAATGAGGTCAATTGCTATAAGCTCCCTCTTCTCTTTTTCTCATCTCATATCACCCAGATGTCTTCTGCTATTTTACCATTTTGTCTCACACAAAAAGGTGACCTTACTCCTTCCCAAAGAACAACATAAGTAGGCCTCCTTCAACATAATTAGGTCTCTCTCTCTCTCTCTCTCTCTCTCTCTCTCTCTCTCTCTCTCAACTTTAATCTCTACCTCTCTCTGAGTCCTCCCTCCTTGACTATAAATATATGCTTGTCTCTCCCAACATAAAAAATCCCTCATTTGATATTTCCATTTCTGCTAAATATCATTCTATATCTCCTCTGCCCTTTGTAGTTAAATTGCTTGAAAAGATCATCTATAATAAGAGGAGCCTCCCCTTTCTCTCCTCTGTCTCTTCTTAATCACTTACAATCTCTTCTGACCATTATCATTCCACCAAAACTGTTCTTTTCAAAGTTACAAATGATCTCTTAGTTGACAAATCTGGTGGCCTTTTATCTCAAAACTCATTTTCTTTGACTTCTCTTTTTTTTAAGGTTTTTTGCAAGGCAATGGGGTTAAATGGCTTGCCCAAGGCCACACAGCTAGGTAATTATGTGTCTGAGGCTGGATTTGAACTCAGGTACTCCTGACTCCAGGGCTAGTGCTCTATCCACTGTGCAACCTAGCCACCCCTTATTTTCTTTGACTTCTATGAACTTCAACACTGTTGATCACTCTCTCCTTGATACAGGATATCACTCTTCCCTGGTTCTACTCCTATCCAACAAATGGCTCCTTCTTAGTTTTTTTTTTTTTTTTGCTGGATGCTCATATAAGTCATGTCCTCTAACCATAGTGGTCCCTCTAACCATAGTGGTTACATAGGTGCTCTTCTGTTCTTTCTCTGTACTTCACTTGGTAATCTCATCAGTTCCCACAGATGTAATTATCATCTTTATGCTGATGATTCTCAAATAATCTGTTCTAACCTCTCTGTTGCCCCCTAATTACTCATTTTCAACTACCTTTCAGACAATCTAGTAGATATCTTAAACTAACATGTCTAAAATTGAACTCACTATTTCTTTCAAAGGTAACATTATTCTCCCAGTCCCTCAGGCCCACAACTTGAATGTCTTAAATTCCTCATTATCTTTCACTTCCTATATCCAGTCCATTACCATTGTTGCCAAAGTTTTATTTTTGTATCATCTCTTGAATATACCCCATTCTCTATTTTGTTATTGCCAATAAAGGGCAGCTAGGTGATAGATCACTGAACTTGAAGTCAAGAGGATGGAAGTTCAAATCCAGCTTCAGACACTTGACACTTACTAGCTGTGTGACCTTGGGCAAGTCACTTAACTCTGCCTCGAATCCAGGGCCATCTCTAGTCATCCTGGTTCATATCTGGCCACTAGACCCAGATGGCTCTGGAGGAGAAAGTGAGGCTAGTGACTTAGCACATCCCCCCCCCCCCACCTCACTCAAATCCAATTCATGTGACTTGTCATGACATCACCTCCCTGAAGTCATGGTACTCTTTGAGAATGAAGGACAAACAACATTCCCCCCCCCATTCTAGAGCAGGTTCTCATCAACTCATGCTTGGACTATTGCAGTAGTCTGCTGGTAGATCAGCCTTCTCTAACCAATCTATCCATCCAATATTCTCCATCCAAAGTGATTTTCCCTAAAATACACTATCACCTCCTATTCAATAAATTCCAATGATTCTCTATCACTTCCAGAATCAAATACAAAATACTCTGGTCTTCAAAGTCCTTTGTACCTTATCCTTTTCAAACTTTCCTGTCTACTTACACTTTACTCCCTAAAGAATATTCATCAATCCAGTGACACTGGTCTTCTTGATATTCTTCTAACAAGACAATCTATCTCTTGTTTCAGACATTTTTTTTAACCGTCACTCATTTTTTAAATGCTTTCCCCCTTATTTCTACCTTTTCTTTAAGTCTCAACTGAAACCCTATCTTCTTTCTCAAACCCTTCTTAATTCCAGTACCTTCCCTACCTGTTAATTATCTTTTATAGTTATTTTGTGTCTTTAGCTTTTTTGTGGGGTATATGGGGATTTTAAGGGAGAACTAACACCTTTGATGTGAAGGCTTGCCTTTTCAGGGCTGCTCTTTTTTTTTTTTTTTTAGACAGTGGAGTTAAGTAACTTGCCCAAGGTCACACAGCTAGGTAATTATTAAGTGTCTAAGGCCATATTTGAACTCAGGTCCTCCTGATTCCAGGGGCCAGTGCTTTATCCACTGCGCCACCTAGCCGCCCCTACTCATTCATTTTTGATGCCCACCTCTTACCCAATACTAACCTGTGACTTCAAGAAGCTGTAGCATGTACAGAAATCACACCCTAGTGGTAAAACTGGCTTGGCAGAAGGGCTAAACTAGGTTGTGGGTAACTGATAGGTCTTGAATCAGTCAATGAATTAGGGGGGATGTCTACCCCAAGTATTTGAAGACTTATCCAGGTGGAATGGGAGGATGTAAATAATTTGTTTCAACAATTATGAAGGCAAAGGTAGCTTAGAGTTTGATCAGACATGGAAGATGCCAAGGTCATCCAATGCATCCTGGATTATCACCAGTTATTCTGACTTTTGTCTTGCCATTGGATTTCAATGACTCTGAAAAAGAAAGTAAGGCTAATGACTTTGTACACCTCTGTCTCATTTAAAGCTAATTCATGTGCAATTCATCCTTTGATGTCATTGGTCCTTTTTGAAAATGAAGGACAAACAACAGTTTGTTTATACATATTTGTTTGCTTGTTGTCTCTCTCATTAGATTGTGGGATTTTTTAGAGTAGGAATTGTCTTTTGTCTCTTTTTGAATTCACAATGCTTAGTTCAGTGTTGAGTACACAGTAGGTACTGAATAAATTTTATTGCTGGCAAGATAAGAAGCTTGTGAATAGATTATAGAGAACTTTTAAAAAGTCAAGGAGTCTGGACTTTATTTGGTAGATAATGGGAGCAATTGTAGATTTTGGTAGAAGTATATCATATGATCAGAGTCTTGCTTTAGAAACAGTGCTTAATCTGAGGGTACTAGGAAGGATGACTTGGAATTAGTAAAAACTGAAGATGGTGACTGATGAGACAACCATATGGCTTTAGAGAGAAGTGCTAAGGTCTTGGTTGCACTGGTTGAAAAGAGAGGATGAAACAGAAAGGATAGATGGGAGAGAAATTTTGAAGGTAGACTTGAGAAGACTTTTTAGTGGTAGGATGATATGGAGAATGAGAAAGAAAAAAGACTGAAAGTCATTTATGAATTAATGGATGGAGTTCTCAATTCACAATGAATCCATCAATGAATTTCTCATTCACCTTTTTTTTTGATTGTGATTTCATAGGATTATAGATTTAAAACTAAAAAGAGCATCTTAGAAGTTCCTGGGTCCAATCTCCTCATTTTATAAACAAAGCAACTGAGGCACAAAGAGATTAAGCAACTTCCCCATTGCTAGCAAGCTGAGATGGGATTGTACTATCAAATTCAAGTATCTAGCCAATAAGAGAACCAGAAATTAAACTCAGGGATTGTGTATAATCTATGAGATCAGACAAATAGAGAAATTATCACTCACCTGGGGTTATGAGTATTAGTAGTCTTCTAATTAGGGTTACTTTTCTAGTTTCCTCTAAGGTTCCCTAAAGACCAAAGTCAGTTCAAATTAAAGCAACAAAGACTTAATTGAATATTGGGACTACTATCACTATTTCCTGTTTGTGATTACCAGAGCTCATCCCAGAAGTCCTACCCTCTCATCCAGTAATATACTTTTATATGCCACAACTATTTCTGGGGCCCTATTGGTACAAAATTCTTGTTGACAGCCCTGAGGGACCCCATACTTTTTTTGTCTTCAGACTATTACAGATAACATTCGTCTTTGTAAAAAGACAATCTGACTTTAGGCAGACCTATGGGCCCTTATTTAGAGACTTGGGAAATGTGCAAGGAGAGGGAGATGAGATGAAGGGGGGAAGAAGAATAGAGAGGGTATGGATGGGTTAGCTCATGTTTAGAAAGTGCTAAATTCAGTTCTACAAAGATCAGCTCTCTCTGGACATAAGCCCATTTTTTAGGAACCTGGCCAGGATTTTAATGTTCTTTCAAGAAGGCTCAAATCCAAGAAGTCTCAAGTTCAAGGAGATCTTGAAAATAGGTCTTTGGATTGTCTGTCTCCTGTCTTTTTCTGAACTCATGAGGAAGCCTGGGAACCTGATACTTGTTTCTTTTTACCATATATTTTCTGTTCCAAGTGAAATGGAGCTGTCTTTCTTGCCTTTTTTATGGTATTCTTTCACCAGTTTGGGGGCAAGGCAGAGAAGGTAACTAAGAATTCCATCCTCTTCATTACTTCCCCAGAACTATTTGCAGGATGGAGCACCTAAGTACTTTAGGAGACACTGTTCTCCAAATGATTGGAACTTTTTCCCAAACCAACACTTTTCCATGCTACATTAGCATTTATTGGTTTGATATTTACATTTTTAAGGGAGCACCCAGTTCCTGTGTCTCTGGGAAGGCATTGAGTCAAGTGAAACTGGTTCTAATTGCAATTCATACTGCTTCCACCATTTTTCTTTTACTTCTCCTTCTCCCACTAATTAAAAAGAATGCCTGGTAAGTGTTACTATAATGGAATAACAGTCTGATAAATGTGACTTTGCTTGTATCACCCAGAAAGGACACAGAAATGAGTCCTACTAAGTCTGAAGACAAATGATATTATCTGAGGCTCTGTAATGTTCAGTTGTTCAGATTCTTTGTGATTTCATTTGATTTTTTCTTTTTAAAGCTGTTGAAGTGGTTTGATATTTCCTTCTCCAGTTCATTTTACAGATGAGGAAACTGAGGCAAACAGAGTTAAGTGGCTTGCCCAGGGTCACACAGAGATTGTCTAAGGTTGATTTGAACTCAGGTCTGGTGCTTTATATACACTGTGTCATCCAGTTGTCCCTATAACGTTCTGTAATAAATATACAATTCTAAGAACTGGAAGGGAACTTAACAAATGCATTCTAATCTAGCTTCATTTTAAAGATGAGGAAACTGAGGACCAGTGAGAACAGTGTTCAAAGTCACATGGAATCAATGGTGGAGCCAGAACTACTTCTGTGTGGTAGTAAGAACATAAAATTTGCAGTCAGAAGACCCAAGTTCAAATTCCAGCTTTTGCCTCTTGCTGCCTCAGTGACCTTGGACCAGCTATTTGGTCTTTGTGTGTTTTTCTTTCCTTATGTGTAGAATGAGGTTGGGATAGACAGTTCTCAATGTTACTTCCAGCTCTAAGTCTTGTAATCCTGTAAATCTTGTACTCAGACTCTTAGCCCAGCATTCTTTCTCTCTTACCACATGCCTTTTCATCTTTGATTCATCATTCTGTCTCCATCTGGAAACAGCTCAACAGCCTTATTCCCATCTGTGAGAGATTGCCAACCCAAAAGAGAATGTCTTTACCAAGATGCCTGGGCATGATGTTTTGGGCATAGGGCCACTAAGCATTTGTCTTTAATTTTATTTTATGTGTGGGGCAGCTAGGTGGCACAGTGGATGGAGTACTTGGCCTAGAATTAGGAAGGTCTGAGTTCAAATCCAAACCCAAACACTTAATAGCTGTGTGATCCTGGGCAAGTCACTTCACTCCGTTTATCTCAGTTTCGTCATCTGTGAAATATGCTGGAGAAGGAAATGGCAAATCATTTCAGTATCTTTGCCAGACCAGAAAAACCCCAAATGGGGTCATAAAGAGTCAGACAACTGAAAAGCAATTGAATAACAATGAACAGTAAACTTCTATGTTATACATATTATCTCCTTGACTATTCTCCAAGCTCTTCAGAGGCAGAAGCTACTTCTTGTACATCTTGAAATTTCCTGCCTGGCAAGACACACTTGTCAGATCACAGGTTACTGCCTTAGACTCATCCCGGTAGTGGAGACAGAGTAGCAAAGCAACGAAGAAAGGTAAGTTCTTCACACCCTTTCTGATTTTCCTTATCTTCTTCTTCTTCAAAACCCCCTATGGATCTGACAGCCTTCCAAAGCCTTAGGAGGTTTACATAACCATGGAGTCTAGCAGGGAGTGGACACCTAGCTCCTTGAAGGGCAAGCATTTGCCCAGAGCAAGGATGAAGGAGAAGCCAGAGTAGGACACGATCAGTTTTCAAACAGCACTTCTGCAGGTGCCAGGGCTTATGGTTCTAGCTCATTTTAGATTCTTTAATCTGAAGGTTCAGGCACAACCTCCTAGAACTTTTCCTGATTTCCCTAGTTATTGATACTTTCTAGTTTCCCAAATTTTTTCCTACTTACTTATTGGCTTAAATGCTGTGTTTCCCTCCATAGAATATAAATTCTTTGAGGACAGGAACTTCTTTTTAAAATTGAAGAATAGAACACATCTACATAGAACAGAATTTAAATGTTGCTCAAAAGTTTTCATTGACTCTTCTTGCAAGCAATTGTCATTTTCTTAACCTTTCTATCCAAAATAACTTTATTCTCAAACTCCCTCTATCTTCCTTTTGTGGATTTCTTCTTCTCAAACCTCTTACCCAAATTTTCATCTCATACAGACTTTAATATTTTGTCTTTGTATCTCCAGTCTTCGTGTGTGTGTGTACAACAACCTGCACTGTATAAATGTAATTAGATAATCACCACTGCATATCTCTTTAAACATTTGGAGATTTTAAACATTTGGAGAGCTATAAGATGGTAACTGAAAATATTGCTTCTTCTCCTTCCCAAGGAAGGGGGAAAAACAGCATACCTTGAAGGGAAGTGATATTTATGCAGAAAGTCCTAGAAGAGAGACAGCAGGGAGGAGGCAAAGGGGTCTAGGCTGCCCCTTGCTAGGCTGCTGCTGCTGCTTTCCCAATAACTCCACATAACTTGGCACTGCCACTACCACCGGAACTGAAGGTGGAGATACAACGGGGAATTATGCTGGGCAACAATCTCACCAGAGACCAACTGGAGGAACGAGAGACTGAAGCCAGCAGAAGCTGGGGAGAATCGTGAACATAGAATTAGAAACAGTGCTGGCTACATCAATGAGACTCCACTTTGGATTGCAAGGCTTGGAGGAGTATTTAGACAGATTCCAATGGCTAAAATTGCCAGAAGGACTCATCCAAGATGGTAATTCCACCTCCCACAGTCCCACTCCTAGGGAGCAGCTATATCTCTCACAAAGCTTATTTTCTTTTCTTCTATTATTATTTAAAGTCTGTTTTGCTTTTTGGTCCACCTGTCTCTAAAGCTAGTATTAAGCTAAATTGTGGTTAACCCTTTCATTAATGGCTTCTTTGCACTGGATTTACTCAAAGAAAGTGAAGTCTGACAGGTAAACAGAGGGAAAGATTCCTTTCTAATCTTTGGAATTCTCAATTGAATGTTGAGTCAAAGATTTTCTTCCCTAAGGCAGAGAAGATTAAGTAAATCTAGAGCTGATCACTGAATGAGCTGGTCGGTGGAGGTAGTAGTTGGTTTCTGAGATGATATTTCAGGCAATGTCCCTGCCTCTACCATACTTCCATTTGGTCACCATTTTAAAACAAGGAAAGCCGATCCCTAGAGGGCTGGGGAGGAGGTCCTTTATTAAAGAGAAAGCAGAGACCAGAGAGTGAAGCTGAGAACAAAAGCACTATCATCTTAAGGATGCAGCCAAGAAGGGGTAACTAGACTTGTCAAACACCTTTTACTCCATACACTGTCAGAAGCATACCATTTTCAATGTTATGCACATATATGTGCATTCATGTTTGTATAATATATGTGTTTACAGTATTTTTGAATATATAATTTATTTAATGAAGGAAACTCCCAGTGAACAATGCTGAGCATTAATGTAGGGAACTCCTCTCAATGCTGATCAGCAATATTTCTTCAATTTTTAGTCTTAGAAAGTTACCTAGGGGTACTAAGGTATTAAGTGGTGTGCCCAGAGTCACTTTTTAAACATGTCTTGGAGGCAGGACTTAAATAAAGGTCATCCTGACTGTAAAGCTGCTCTTGGTCCCCCATACCTGGGGATTTCTTTGAGGGCAAACTGTTAAATTTTCAGTGTGAGTCTTGGAGAATCAGAAAATTTTACGAATTAGGGTTTGATTTATTGTTTTGTTGATGTCAAGACTTAAAAAATGTGATGGAGAAAATGTTGATAATGCAGACTCTTTAAAAGTATGGAAAGTGATTGTTAAACATACACCAGGACACATATGACTAAACCAATTTGCTTTTAATGTATTAGTACTTAATAAATGCATATTGTTGTGCTCATCCATCTCTTTCTTGCCCTTCTTTGAAGTCAAGTCACTTCTTTGTCTATACCACCCACTTGGCATACCTCATACAATCTTTTGTAATGAATACAGAATGTAATGAATGCAATATTATCACCAGAGGGTAACAAAGGAATCACCCAGTTTTATCACCTTTTCATAGAATTATGAAAATGAGGCTCAGCATTGTAAGTTAGCCAAAGTATCATAATGTCTAGTGGTAGTATTGGGACTGGGTTGCAAATCTTTTGACACCTTCCACTACACCAACTTAACTTTCTTCCTCAAATTACTACTTCTTTTGGACAGAATCAGATACTTCTTAGGATTCCTTATATCCTTTGTATACAGCAGGTAATGAATAATTGCTTATTGAATAAAGTAGTTGCATCTAAGGGCAGCTAGGTGGCACAGTGAATAGAGCACTGGCCTTGGAGTCAGGAGGACAGGAGTTTGAATGCAGCTTCAGACACTTGACTTGCATTTGTTGTGTGACCTTGGGCAAGTCACTTAACCCTGATTGCCTCTCATCCAGGGCCATTTCCAGTTGTCCTGATTCATATCTGGCCACAAGACCCAGATGGCTCTGGAAGACAAAGTGAGGCTGGTGACTTAGCACAGTATTCCCCACACTAGAATCTAATTCACATGCTTGTCATGGCATCACTTCTTTGATGTCATGGTCTTCTTTGAAAATGAAGGACGAACATTATTATTATTGTATTTTATGTGTAAATGCATAATAAATTCAATAATAAATACATATTGGGTTGAAACTTTAAAAAATAAGCATTTTATTATGCTTAAAAGTTGCTGTGGTTTCCTAATAAAATAAAATCTTCTCTTAGACAAAGTACAGTGAAGCAAATGAATTAAATCAACAGATGTATGTTATAGCAGATATCTTATTCTACACTTATAGTCTATCAACTCTCTACCAAGAGAAAGAAAACATACTTCACCATCAGTCTTCTGAATACATACTAGGTCACTGTATTGATCTGAGTTTTTATGCCTTTCAATATTGTTATCCTTTATGTTACTGTGATCAGAATTGAAGTTAGGGGTTGATTCAGCTTCTCTGTATCAGTTTATTGAAGTATCCCAAATTTCTCTGAATTATTCTTACAATAGAACTTCCAACAAAGTTTGTTGACATCAACAAAACAATAAATCAAGTCCTAATTTGCAGAATTTTCTGATTCTTCAAAACTCACACTGAAAATTTAACAGTTGGCTCTCAAAGAGGTCCCTAAGTATTTATGGACATTTTGCATGTTGCTACATTTATAAAAAGAGATGCAATTCTTTTTTAAGTTATTTATTATTTATTTTTAACATTCTTTTTTCTTTTAAATTTTGAGTTCCAAGTTCTCTCTTTTCTTACCCCTCCCCAATCCACTGAGAGGGCACACAATATAATATCAATTGTGCATGTGAAATCATATAAAAACATACTTCCATATTAGCTACAGGAAAATAAAGTGAGAAGATTTTACTTCAGTTAATACTCAGTTTATCAGTTCTCTGCAGGTGGATAGAATTTTTTCATCATGACTCCTTTGGAATTGTCTTTGATTGTTGTATTGATCAGAGTAGCCAGTTATTTCATTGCTGATCATCATTACAACATTGCTGTTACTGTATACAATGAAAATATGTGATTCTTGATTGGTGGAAACAATGTTGGAGTAATGGCTCCTATCTGAGTAAGGAACTAGGAACTTCAGAGAGAATTTACCCTTCAGTGAAATAAATTAGGACCTCTCTTTGGCTTGTCCTGAAAATTTTATCTCTTAACATTCCAAAGAACTAATTCACTGGTATATATATTCTATTTTGTTTTATTTCTCTTAACTCTATTTACTCTTTCCTAGAGTAGATAGGGGTGGGGCAGCAGGTGCTATAGGTTATAGAATGTTGGACCTGAAGTCAAGAAGACTCATCTTTCTGCATTCAAATCTGGCCTCAGACACTTACTAGTTGTATGACCCTCAGTTTTCTCATCTATAAAATGAACTAGAAATGGAAATGTCAAACCACTCCACCATCTTTGCCAAGAAAACCCCAAATGGGGTTATGAAGAGTTGGATATTGAGTCATTAATAACAAAGGTTAGGTTTGCTCGCTATTCACTATTTGTGATTGTCTTTTGTATAACTAGTATTTAGTGGGAAGAAGTTAATCTAAAAACTAGACTTCATCTTAAGATGAAGATCAGAAAAGAAGTTTTTGTTCTAAACCTATTGTACTTCTAGAATAGCCATATATTTTTTTGGTGGGGGAGGAGGGAGTGGGGATAGGAGTAGATATGATTCTAGTCTGATACTCCTTTTAAGGACTGGAGAAAAGAATACCTAACTTCAAGGTACTGCTAAGGCTTGCATAGGTAAGCCCTCCCACCCACTTAGCTTATTGAGAGGCATAGCTCCTGGCTTTCTTCTCTTCAGGGATGGTCAGATTCCAGAGATATATCCAAGCTATCCAGGAGCTGAATGTCTACATTTGGATGACCTATGAGGACATACCATTCTTATATGGGCATACATATCTTATGTTCATATTTGTTGTTTCTTTGAATCAGGAATGAACCTATGATTTCAGTAAAATAGGAAATTTCTGGGAGAGGAAACTTTTTACCAGTTGGATTGATACCTTCTGTTCAACTTAAAGGTTTATAAAGCTTATCAGTATTAACTTCCTCAGGTCATACAGTCACTCTACCATGCTGTTTGTCTCTATAGCTTCTTTCTTTTGTGGTTTTTTTTTGGTGAACAAAGGGGTTAAGTGACTTGCCCAAGGTCACACAGCTAGGTAATATTTAAGTGTTAATATTTAAGTGTCTGAAGTCAGATTTGAACTCAGGTCTTCCTGATTCCAGAGCTGGTGCTGTATTCACTGTGCCACCTAGCTGCCCCTCTGTAGCTTCTTATGACACAACAATGTTCCATTACATTTTTATACTCAGGTCTTATTATGTTCAACTCTTTGTGACTCCATTAGGGGTTTTCTTGGCAAAGATACTAGAATGGTTTGCCATTTCCTTCTCCAATTAATTTTACATAGGAGGAAACTGAGGCAAACAGGATGAAATGACTTGCTCAGGGTCACACAGCTAGTAAAGGACTAAGGCCGAACTTGAACACAGGAAGATGACTGTTCCTACTTTCAGGCCTGGCACTCTATGCCCTGTGCCACCCAATTGTCTATAAATGTTTGTGGCATGGACACTTATAGAGATAGCATGACTAGCCCCTGACAGGAGGTTAGGTGTTTTATTAGGAAACAGAAAGTTGTTTTTACACACCCAAACTATGGTTAACCTTGGCCACTGAAATGAGGGGAGTGATGTATCTGCAAACACACAGTTTTGTTAAAAAGACTTCCCACTCCTTTACAATTCTTGCCAAACCCATTAATCTGTGGGTTGACTTCAGACCAAAATAAATTTCTACCCTGGCTACTTGCTAACTGATTTTACTTTGTAACCAGAGAATAGCAAGTGCTGGTATGCTCAGCTGGGTCATCCATGTTTATCATGCTTTACTATGGTAAAAAAGAAAAAAAAATCACATGTGGAAGAATGTACCAGCTATGAACACTGTAATCAGTAGTAATAGAAAGGTATAGTAGAGACACAGATGAATTTAGAAGAGATGAGCATTATACCTTTCAAAATTTGATTTCCATTTTCAAAATGTCCAGTTTTCTCATAAGCACTGGCTATGATAACTAGGAAAATATGAAAAAATAAAAAGGATGTAATGTCATTCTGTGGGAAGTTTTCAGGATATTACTCAAAAATCCTAAAAATTTAAACTGAGGTCAATGGGCCAGTCCATGCCAACCACTGCCCTGGGCAAATCTTACAGGAGAAGGCTTTAAAATTACATCATAAGCTAAAAGTTGGAAGGCATCTCTTGGGAAATAGTCTTGATTCAACCATGTATTTTATGAATGAGGAAACTGAAGCCTGGAATGGAAGATGACTTTCTCAAGTTAGTATAGGTACTGAGTAGTAAAATGTGTGGAATTTGAACCCATGACTCCTGATTACTCAGTGGATTTTCTTTTTCTTCTGGTTTTGCCATTAACTTGCAAGCTTTAGAAAAGAGAGAAACTTCAACAGGTGATAGCTGCAGAAGTGACTTGGGGCCTCACAGCAAGGTAGTTGAGAGATGAAGAACTAAAGAATATCAAATATCAAAGCAAATTTAGTTGCTAGGAGATAAGGTCATGAGAGAGATTCCAGCCAGTAATCTTTACCTACTGAGCATGAACTTTTCAGTCCTGGTTCTCTTCCCAACCAATGTGACAGTGTATCCCTTCAGGTATGGTGGAGGGGGGGGCAAAGTATCATTCTGGTATTTGACTTTCTATTTTCCATTGCCAATCAGTCCCTAATTGTTTTCATATTTGATGTGTAGCTTTCACTTGGTCCATCACTAGAGAATGAGATGGTTGGGAATCACTCAAACTATATGTTCATCATTGTTATTCAGTCAATTTTCAATCATTTCCGAATCTTCATGATCCCTTTGGGGTTTTCTTGTTAGAGATACTGGAGTAGTTTGTACCCTTCTCCAGCATATTTTACAGGTTAGGAACCTGAGGCAAACAGGATTAAGTGATTTGTCCAGAGTCACTTGAGAAGATGAGTCTGCTTCTAGGACTAACCCTCTATCCTTAGTGTCACCTAACTGACCCTCTCCTAGCTGCAACTCTCCTACTAAACTTGTATGAGTTCCTGGTTTGTACCAATGCTTTTCTTCAGACTTTCATACTGGTATGGGCCCATAAGATTCTTCAATTAACAATCTCAGCTATAAACCTTGTCCTTCAGCTACAGAAATTGCTACAGACTGGCCCTCAGAGTTTGGACCTGTTTCACTGGTTCATGTCTGCTAGTACAACTGCTCCAAACCATTACCCAAAAAGGGCAATGTAAAGGAGACAGCAGGAATTAGCTCATGAGAATTGATTGTTAAATTTTCAGTGTAAGCATTTATGCCTCAGAATTCAGCAAGAACTATACATTAGTGGTTCAATATTAGGAAAAGTGTTAATATAATTAATTATATCAATAACATACCTATCAGAAATCATATGATCATATCAATAGATGCTGAAAAAGCTTTTTTTTTTTTTAGTTTTTTGCAAGGCAAACGGGGTTAAGTGGCTTGCCCAAGGCCACACAGCTAGGTAATTATTAAGTATCTGAGACTGGATTTGAACCCAGGTACTCCTGACTCCAGGGCCGTTGCTTTATCTACTACGCCACCTAGCCGCCCCCTGAAAAAGCTTTTGACAAAATACAGCACCCATTCCTACTAAAACACTAGAGAGTGTAGGAATAAATGGACTGTTCCTTAGAATAATAAGCAATATCTATCTGAAACCATATAAGCATTATATTCAATGGGGAGAAGCTAGAGGAATTCCCAGTAAGATTGGGGTGAAACAGAGATGCCCATTATCACCAGTACTATTCAAGATCATATGAGAAATGTTAGCTTCAGCAATTAGAGAAGAAAAAGAAATTGAAAGAATTAGAATTGGGAAGGAAGAGACAAAACTCTCACTCTTTGCAGATGAAATGATGGTCTACCTAGAGAATCCCAAGAAATCATCCAAAAAACTACTGGAAACAATTAGCAATTTTAGCAAAGTTGCAGGATATAAAATAAACCCTCACAAATCCTCAACTTTTCTATATATGACTAGCAAGATACAACAGGAAGAGCTAGAAAGAGAAATCTTATTCAAAGTAACCTCAGACAATATAAAATACCTGGAAGTCTATTTGCTGAGGCAGACTCAGAAACTTTTCGAAAAAAATTACAAAACACTTCTCACACAAATTAAATCAGATTTAAATAACTGGGCAAACATCAACTGCTCATGGATAGGTCGACTAATATAATAAAAATGACAATTCTACCAAAGTTAAACTACCTGTTTAGTGCCCTACTAATCAAAATTCCAAAACATTACTTTAATGAGTTAGAAAAAGTTGTAAGCAAATTCATATGGAGAAATGAAAAGTCAAGAATTTCCAGAGATTCAATGAAAAAAAGTGCAAAAAAAGGTGGTTTAGCCTTACCAGATCTAAAATTATATTACAAAGCATCAGTCATCAAAATTGTTTGGTATTGGCTAAGAAATAGAGTGGTGAATCAATGGAATAGACTAGGTGCAATAGCAGGAAATGATTATAGTAACCTGCTGTTTGATAAACCCAAAGAGTCCAGCTATTGGGATAAAAACTCTCTCTTTGATAAAAACTATTGGGAAAATTGGAAGTTAGTATGGCAGAAACTTGGATTAGACCAACAACTTACACTCTGTACCAAGATAAGATCAAAATAGATACAGGATTTAGACATAAAAAACAATATTATAAGCAAACTAGAAGATCAAAGAGTAGTTTACCTGTCATAAAGGGAAGCAGTTTATGACTAAGGAAGAAATGGAGAACATCATTAAAAACAAACTAGATAACTTTGATTACATTAAATTAAAAAGCTTTTACACAGACGAAAGCACTGTAACCAAGATAAAAAAAATGTAGTAAATTGGGAAACAATTTTTGTAACTAGTATTTCTGACAAAGGTCTCATTTCTAAAATATACAGAGAACTGAGTCAAATTTTCAAAAAAACCCAAGTCATTACTTATTAGATAAATGCAAATTAAAGCATCTCTGAGATACCACCTCACACCTCTCAGACTAGCCAATATGACTAGAAAGGACAATAATCAATGTTGGAAGGGTTGTGGGAAATGTAGGACACTAGTACATTGTTGGTGGAGCTGGTGAACTCATCCAACCTTTCTGGAGAACAGTTTGGAATTAGGTCCAAAGGGCAACAAAAATGTGCATGCCCTTTGATCCAGCAATACCACTACTGAGTCTATACCCTGAAGCGATCATGAAAAAGGGTAAAAACATCACTTGTACAAAAATATTCATAGCAGCCCTGTTTGTGGTAGCAAAGAATTGGAAATTAAGTGAATGTCCTTCAATTGGGGAATGACTTAACAAACTGTGATATATGTATGCCATGGAACACTACTGTTCTATTGGAAACCAGGAGGGATGGGAATTCAGGGAAGCCTGGAAGGATTTGCATGAACTGATGCTGAGCGAGATGAGTAGAACCAGAAGAACATTGTATACCCTAACAAGCAATATGGGGGTGATGATCAATCTTAATGGACTTGCTCATTCCATCAGTGCAACAATCAGGCACAATTTTGGGGTGTCTAAGATGGAGAATACCATCTGTATCCAGAGAAAGAATTATGGAGTTTGAAAAAAGACCAAGGACTATTGCCTTCAATTTAGGATAAAACCCATTATCTTATGTAATTTTGTTATCTCTTATACTTTATTTTTCTTCCTTAAGGATATGATTTCTCTCTCATCACATTCAACTGAGATCAATGTATACCATGGAAACAATGTAAAGACTAACAGAATGCCTTCTGTGGGGGGGGGGGAAGCAAGAATGGGGGGGGATTGTAAAACTCAAAATAAATAAAATCTTTTTTTAAAAAAGAACTATATATCAGGGTTTTATTTATTGTTTGAGAAATAAGAGAGTTGTGAAGAAAATGTTAGTAATGCAAGCTAAACTTAAAAGTATGTTTTCTTTATATGCCCCCTCCCCTTATCCCCAATTCTTCAATCCCCAGGTTTAGCAACACATCCCTGCCAAAGATTATCGAAAAAAAAATCTTCCTTTTATGTCAACACTATAAAACAGAAATTCTATCTAATAAAAATATGACAAAAATAAATACTAATACCTCAAATACTTTTGAAGAGCAAGCAGGTATACTTAGACTAGAATTTCAAAAAGCCCTGTTTTGAATTTGGCGACACAACTCCAAAGAATAGACCATTTATATAAAAAAAAGTATTTTTAAATTTTTTTTGAATTTTACAATTTTTCCCTAATCTCTCTTCCTTCCCCCTACCCCCACAGAAGGCAGTCTGATAGTCTTTACATTGTTTCCTTGCTATAGATTGATCAAAATTGAATGTGTTGAGAGAGAAATCATATCCTTAAGGAAAAAATAAAATATAAGAGATAGCAAAATTACATAGTAAGATAACTTTTTAAAATTAAAGGTAATAGTCTTTGGTCTTTGTTTAGACTCTACAATTCTTTCTCTGGATACAGATGGTATTCTCCATCACACATACCCTAAAATTGTCCGATTGTTACACTGATGAAATGAGCAAGTCCATTAAGGTTGATCATCACCCCCATGTTGCTGTTAGGTTATACAACGTTCTTCTGGTTCTGCTCCTCTTGTTCAGCATCAATTCATGTGAATCCCTCCAGGTTTCTCTGAATTCCTATCCCTCTTGGTGGTTTCTAATAGAACAATAGTATTCCATAACATACATATACCGCAGTTGGTTCAGTCACTCCCCCATTGATGGACATTCACTCAATTTCCAATTCTTTGCCACTACAAATAGGGCTGCTATGAATATTTTTGTACAAGTGATGTTTTTACCCTTTTTCATGATCTCTTCAGGGTCAGTATTTTTTTTTAAAGCCAACATTTGCTGAAAGTATCATGAATGATAAATGGCTAAGTTGTACAATGGATATAGAAAAGAACCTGGAATTAGGAAGACTCATCTTCCTGGGCTCAAATGTGGTCTCATACACTTAGCTGTGTGACCTAGCAAATGACTTAGCAAATCATTTTACCCTGTTTCTTCATCTATAAAATGATCTGAAGAAGGAAATGACAAACCACTAATTTGCCAAGAGAACCCCAAATGGGGTCATGGAATGTCAGACTCAAACAAATTGACTGAACCATACACCATTACCACTACCACCACTCTACTTTCAAGATCTTGTCTTGGTCTCCAATTCATTCTCCACTCAGTTGCCAAAGTGGTTTTCCTAAAGCACAGGTGGTCTCTTATCACCCCCCCCATCAATAAACTCCAGTGGCTCCATATTTCCTTGAGGATCAAATCAAAAATCCTCTGTTTGGTTTTTAAAATTCTTTATCCCTTGGACCCTTCTTAACTTTCCAATCTTCTTATATCTCATTCCCCTCCCTGTACCGTGTGGTCCAGTGACACTGGCTTAATGATGTGGGGTCAAGGCACAGTGTGTTTGACTGAGGTAGATCAGTTCAATATGATCTCAGAAGGCTCTACTACAGGTCGGGTCCATAGAGTTCATTTGAACATTTGGGGAGGAGATAATTCTAGATTTGTACAGCTCATGTTTCCTTTGTACTTCTATGATTCTGCTTTGCTCATAGAACACAGCATCTTCTTTGATGCGGACATCTGACCCCTGTGTGAGTGTTTGTCTTTTGTGAATGATATTTCCAAAGCACAGATCTATCTATATCATTCCCCACTGAAGAAGACAATATCTCCTGGTTGCCTCCCCTTTAAAGCCCATAAAGTCTCTCTTTCCTTCCTGATTACATCTTATTCTTCCTCTTCTATTTCCTTTCTCTGCTTCCTTTTGTATGTTGTTTCCCATTTTTTTAAAATGGTTTTCTTCCTCACCTCTGTCTCTTTAGAGCTTGGATCAAGGGGAAATAATCATTGGTGGAAGGCTGTGGGAAGATAGGCACCTTAGTACATTGTTGGTAGAGCTATGAATTAGTACATCTATTTTGGAAAACAATTTAGAATGCTGTAAATAAAGAGACTAAAATGTCCATGCCATTTGACTCAGATATCCCATGACTTGGCTTATTCCCCAAAGAATTTAATGATAGGAAGAAAGCCCACGTATACAACAAAAAATTTATAGCAGCACTTTTGGGAGGTAGTAAAGTACAAACTGAATTTAGCACAATTCTGGTACACTTAATAGTACACTGGTACAGTTAGGCACTTAATAAATACTTCTTGGGGGAGCTAGGTGGCACAGTGGATAGAGGAGCATCCCTGGAGTCAGGAGGACCTGAGTTCAAATCCGGCCTCAGATAATTAATAACTACCTAGCTGTGTGATCTTGGGCAAGTCACTCAATCCCACTGCCTTGCAAAAACCAAAAATAAATAAAACAAATGCCTGTTGACTAATTGAAAACAAGTATATATTTTTTTGATTAAGGAATGGTTAAATACTTTTTGGTACATGAACGGAGTGGAATCATTACTCTGCTGTAAGAAATAATGAATATGATGAATATGGACAAGCACAGGAAGATATGAAGTAAGCAGAAAAAAGAAAACAATATATACAATAATGATAGAGATGGAAATGGGAAAACACAATTGCAAAACAATCAAAGGAGAATGCTGCAAGTTTACAAAGAGCCAGCATAGGTCCAAAGGAGGGATTTGAGAAGATGATCCTGCACCACTTTTCTGAATAGGTGGGAGGTTCTTCAGGAGAGGAAAATTGTATATATTTTCAGAATTATTTATTGTATTGATCAATTGTACTGTTCCCCTCTTGCTTTCTTCTAAAACCTCTCAGTTTCCTGAGGTGGCCCACTGTAAGGGAGAGGACTAGAGATAATGGGAGTTTTTTAACGTATAAACAAAATGTGTCAATAAAAAAAAATCTTTAACATGGATTGAGCTAAAGTGTCACTTCCTGAAAAAGGCCTCCATTTCCCAACTTGTTAGTACCCTCTATCAGATAAATCACTTTGCAACAACAATGATCACTGGCAGGTAGGTGGCACAATGGACAAGCTTTCTCCCTGGAGTGAGCAAAGTTTGAGTTCAAATCCAGCTTCAGACTCTTATTAACTGTATGACTCAATCTTCATCTGCCTCAGTTTTCTTACCTTTAAAATGAAGATAATAATAGCATCTATCTCCCAGGGATGTTGTAAAGATTAAAAGGGGTAATATTTGCAAAGTGGTTTGCAAACCTTAAAGCATTATATAAATGCTATTGTTATAATAATTGTTCTGTTGCTCAGGTTTTTTGACTCTGTCAGTTTGGGTTTCTTGACTTCTCCAGCTCATTTTACAGATAAGGAAACTAAGGCAAATAGGGTGAAATGACTTACTCAGGTATCAGGCTGGATTTGAATTTGAATCCTGATTCCAGGCCTGGTGCTCTATCCACTGGCACCACCTAGCTGCCCCATAATAAAAATTATTTGTGGTTTGGTTTTTTTTTTTACTCATCTGTACATATGGGATCATAGGATCATAGATTTAGACTGGAAGGGATCTTAGAGGTCTAATTTGACCAACCCCCTTATTTTGACCATGTGGAAACTGAGGCATAGAGAGGTTAAGTGAATTGTCAAAGGTCACACAGATAGTAAAGGACAAAGCTGGGATTTGAACCCTAGACCTTTTGATTCCACACTGTATGCTCCTTTAAGTATGGGGTTGTACCATTCTAGCAGCCCTAGATCATGTAGGTGTCTAACAAATGCTTGTCAGTTGGTTGACAAGTAAACCATGTAATTCTTAACACCTTCTATCTTTGACCCAATAACTGTGGAAACAAAAGGATGCCATAATGTGAAGACTAGTTAAATATTTTTATTGGTTTTATGAGTTGCTGTGGGAATGAGAGAATTCATGTCTTAGTACAAACATTTCTTTGGATAAAAACTTGACAAAATAGTTTAATAATTATATTTCAAGATAATTAGTTTCTTTGTAATCCTAGATATTTAATTTTATGACTTTAAAAACATTATTCTAAAAGATTCATAGATTCCTCCAAACAGTCAAATGAATGGGTCCATGTCCCAAGAAAGGTTAAGGATCCTTGCCCTAGTGGTCAAACTATGATGAGCAGCTTCTCTGCACTTAGCCATTTTGGTTACCTTTCGGCAGACTCCATCTATTACGGATATCATACTTGAAGTCGTTCCAGCTTGGTAGAACCTACTAAGTCATCTTTTAATAATGTTATTGATCTAGCCTTAAGAACTCAGACTCAACTCCAGACCATGATGTATTGAAATAGAATTTTGTGGGTGAATTCTACAACTTATATTTTTAAAAAAACCCAATAAGTATTAATTTAACTGCTGGTACTCTAAATGGAAGAACTTTGTTCAATGACCAATATATTGATATAATACTAGAAGCGAAGTTAGTTGATATAGAGGACAGAGTACCTGGTCCTCTTTATGAGCTCAAATCCTTCCTCTGAGGAAGGTCCTTACCTAGTAAGCTAGATCTTACTAGCTGTGAGATCCTGGGCAAGTCACTTAATCTTATTTGCCTCTGTTTCTTCATTTGTAAAATGACCTGAAGAAGGAAATAATAAAATCTTCTTCCATTATCTTTATAGAAAATCCCAAATGAGATCATGAAAAGTCAGATAGGACTGAAAAGAGTGAACAAAAACAACTATTAGAATAAGAGAATCACTTCAATACCTACATTCTTATGTTAAATGAAAACAGAAGAAAAGTAAGTTTCTATAGAAGTCCTTTATAGAGGCAAGCAAAAGAGCTGATTTCATTGTGTCCTTGAAGTCAATAAGAAACATGATTTCCCAGGATTTGTGGTCATCTTATCCTACATTGCTCATGTTGAGCCTGAACTGAAAGTGGTTCTTCCTGGGGACTCCGGGGACAGCAATTTATTCACTATGCCAAAGGAAGGTCATTGCCCAATGTAACCCTGAGTTTAGAAAACAAGCTCATTTTTTCAACCCTACAGAGCAGGATGGTGTAAGTAAGTAAAATCAATTCATCAAATGGAAAAAAAAAGTATTGGAAGCAAAGGCTAATGTGCAGAAAACTGAATATGTGATCCAACTAAGTTATACACACTTGAAAATGGCAGAAGAACAAATAGATGAAAAATGGAAGGTATATGTCTCCTTTCCAATTATCATTGACAATGGAATTACTATATTTGGACTCTCATGCCTTAGTTCCAAATGTAGGATATTAGGGAATAACAATAACACTTAAGAGAGATGAATAGTCAACTGAACCAAAACAAATACAAACAGAAGAAATCCATGCTAGATAAAATCTTTTAAATATCAAGGAGTCATTTTAAAAGATTCTTATTGTGGAGGTTTCTTGATAATTAATAAGCTCTCTGGATGCTTTTCACTAGTGACTCTTAGGATTTTGATGTTATCTAATATTTAGAGTATTCGTTTCTATGACCTCTATTAAGTCAGTAGTAACATTAAATTTAGAAATTTAGGACATTCATCCTAGACATAAACATCAATGCAATGGAAAGTAATAAAATCCTATATTCCCAATTTTTTGTTGTTCAGTTGTTTCAGTCATAGCTGACTCTTTGTGACCCCAGTCAGGGTTTTCTTGGCAAAGTGGTTTGGAATTTCCTTCTCCAGATCATTTTAAAAATGAGAAACTGAGACAAATAGAGTTAAGTGATTTGCTCATGGTCAGTGCAGCTAACAAGTATCTGAGGTTGGTTTTGAACTCAGGAAGATGAGTTTTCCTGACTCTAGGCCCAGCAGCACACTATTCACATAGCTGCCCCACATTCCAGTCTTGTACCATCTTGTTCCTTTTCCCTGCAGTTATTTGTAATTCAAACACTGCCAAGAAACTCATGATTCCAACAGAGGAAAGCTTGTTTTTCTGCAGTTAGATTAGAGGGGAAGGAACTTCAGTGAAGGCTGTGAGTATATCCTTGTTCCCTTTTCCATTGTGTGTTTTCTCCCTGCTTGTTCCACAATAAAAGACTTTGCTTCTGGTGCTGCTAGATTCCTAGTCACTGAAGTTATGATCTCGCTTTGTGCCATCTTCCTCTCTCCCTTTCTTTTTTCTATTAGTTTGCACCTGGTCCTAGTTCCTACAGCTTTTCTACAAAAAAAAAAAGTATCCATATCTCAGGGCCAGAGCCTCTTGGGGAATGTAGCCTTCCATGACTTCCATGTTTACTCATCCACACATATTCCTCCGCCTTTCTCTCTCACTCATGTGCAAAGGAAAGAAGAAAAGGAGGGGAAAAAAAAGAATAGAATCTTTCCTAGTGTCTGCTAGGATTATTTTCCTCATATTTATAAAATATTTATGAGAATGTTCTACATGGGGGCGGCTAGATGTGCACACCAGCCCTGGAGTCAGGAGTACCTGAGTTCAAATCCGGCCTCAGACACTTAATAATCACCTAGCTGTGTGGCCTTGGGCAAGTCACTTAACCCCATTGCCTTGCAAAAACTAAAAGAAAAAAGAGTGCTCTACATGTAGATTGAGGGTATTCTTGCTGAAAGTGTGAGAAGAGAACAGGCAGAGGCACAACTGCTTGAAATAGATCCTCTTCTGTTTTATTGTTAATTATAAAAACATACTAGATTCAATATGCTAAATAAAATCTTAAAGGCCCTTTTTCAATATGGTCTCATTGTGTGCATGCTAAGATCATACAAAATTCCTTGATAGATGCACTCATAGAAATAACTTTGTTCAACAACCCCTTATCAATAACAATATCAATATCAATTGAGGCATAAAACAAGATTGATGCTCACTCTGGTTATGGAAGGTATCTTACAGTGAATAAAAATTGAAGACGTAGTCACTGTTTGTGATAAGAATCCTACAGATGTTCCTGTTTTCAGGTGATATGATACTGATTGCATAAGTAAGATTCACAGCTTCTCAAAAACCTAATAATCCACTCAGAAAAAATTAAACAAGATGGAAAAGACCCTATTGTCCAGACTATGATGTGCAATTGGATGGATAGTCCATTGAACTGGTCCATAAGAACCTAATCCTTGACAGATCCTGAAGATGACTAATTAAGTAATTGATTTAATAAGAATTAGAGAAGAGAGAGGTTTGAATTGTGATTGGGATATTGAACGCTGCTTTTAAAGATTTAGGTTGCTTGCCAATTCAAAATTCTGTATTTTTGACATCAATATCCTCCTACTGATGTTGTAGATTTGCCAATTTTAGAATACTAGTATTTGTACAAGAAAAGGGAAAAAATGGTCCATCATCTAAAAAAAAATAAGATTGTAAAAGGAGGTGGGACAGTTATGCAGAGAGACAGCTACACTGGTAGCAGGCCTCCAATACTTTGGGTAGATTCTTTGAAGGATCTCAGTCAGTAAATAAACACTCAATAAGTGCTGGGAATACAAAGAAAGGCAAAAGTCAGTTCCTGCCCTCAAAGATCAGGGAAAATAATCCTGATAAAAACAAAAATTAAGAAGATACAGATGGGTTGTGACCTGTGTCAATGAAGGGGATACCTTCATTAATGAAATTATAGTACATTTAGAAAGGATCATATTTAAAAGGGAATTTTGTTGCAGCTTCTTCCTCATGTGTCCTAGATAGCAGTCTACCTTGTCTAGTGTAGTCCAGGTTTTGGTTAATGGAGTTGGGGATCTTTTTATTTTCATTTTATTTATTTTTTTTGCAAGGCAATGGGGTTAAGTGGCTTGGCCAAGGCCACACAGCTAGGTAATTATTAAGTGTCTGAGGTTGGATTTGAACTCAGGTACTCCTGACTCCAGGTCCAGTGCTCTATCCACTATACTACCTAGCCACCCCAAGGATCTTTTTAAACCAGAGGTCAGTCATTCTCAGGGGATTCTACTGTTAGTATGAATTGGAGATGGAAGTGGTGGTGGTGGGGAAATGGTAGAGCTAGAAAGAAGAAAAGCCTTTCTTAGGAAATGAAGAGAAGGACAGAAGGAAGAGGTAGGAAAAAACATAGAGACAGGAGCAGAGGAGGAAGAAAGAAAAAAAGTCATATATATGGATATTTGGAAGTATTTAAATCCTTCCAACTAGTGCCTGAGGAGTCCACACTTCGTCTATACTGAAAATATTCATCAGTGTTTCTGAGAACTAGCTCCATGGCCACCAGCCAATGGTGGGAGATTAATCCTGGTGAAGTAGGAGTAGCCAGTGGTATGATTAAGCAACCTGGTTTCTCTCTGCAGGATTCTCCTGGGGAGGGGGAGTCTCCTTTCCAGTGTATCTCTAACTTTGAGGGCTGGATTTTTCTCCAGCTGATAATGATCAAAAACCAACTAGAGGTAGGGGAGATGGTGGGATTTCCTAGGGCCAAGACCCTGCATTCCATGAACCTCTTTGCTCTTTCTCCAAAAAATACCATGATTATATTTCTAAAAGTTCTCCAACCCCACAGACCTATCTTTAAACTAACATCCCACCTGGGATGAGCTACCTGAAACATTCTCAGAAAGCTCCATGAATTTCCCCCTGCTGTTATTGCTCAGGGGACAGAGAGACCCATTGCTCTATTGATTGTGACCTTGGGGCTAAAACTTTTTCCTCCCCAGGACCTCTGCTCTTTAGTGAACCACCTGGAAGGTCATTACCTCACAGTCAGCCTTTAAGGTTCACAGTCTAATCTAGTGTGAGAAATGTCATGTTGCAATCTATATATACAAAAGTCAAATGAAGCCAGCACTCTCCTGTACCTTTTCAAAGCAAAGTCGGCTAAGGGATCTCTCTCACCTCCTCTGCCATGGTGGGAAAATGAGCTTCCTTTTGTCTATCAACCTCTTGCACAGGGATCTGCCTCCTCTCACCAGTCACCTAGTCTCTCATCAGTCTCAAGACTGGAATGTCATTTTGCTTGTTAGCACTAAGGGGTTTGCTGTAAGGTTGACTGTGTGCCTTATAGGAGAGCATAACAATGTGTGCCAATCTATATTAACTCTACTTTTTAAGTTGCCTAAGCTCACTGATGTTTCTCCAGTGTTATTGGTTCTGAATCTGGACTGTACATTTGTCCATTCATTAATCTAACAAATTTTTTTTAAAGCACGTAATGCCTATAGACTGTGGTATGGGGAATGTCCAAATTGCAGATGATATATACTCCCTTTCTTATAATAGCTTGCAGTCTATTAGGAGGATAAGACACAGACTCATCTATATTACATATAGCAGATACAATATTACATATGGAAGGGTGGCTACTATGGTACATATGGATATTGTTGATTTGACCATGTCTTAGATCTGAGCTTCTCTCTAGACCAATTTATCTCTAAGGGAGACTCTGATTTCCACCTTGTGGGAATAGGAGGAATGTCAGTTCTACATCATCAGCCTATTGAAGAAAAAGCAGGCAGCATTCTGGACCATGATTGCTGGGCATTTTCTTCGTATCTCCAAGAGAGGCATCAGTCTAGCATTATATCTATCTACCTTACCTTAAATATTTGTAGTCTAGGACCTCCATCCTTGACCTTGTCTCATGCCACACTTCCCCTGGCACCTTGTTGTGATTTTCTCTTTTATCCTCTTCAGCCCCTGCCTCTCACCTCTTGTCCTTTCCAGTTCATTGACTTGTCTTTTCCATTCTTGACATCTGCTTATTGTACAGAGTTTCTGACCTCCACCTCCTTCACTCCCCAAGCAGGGGAGGAATCAATCAACACAATGGACTTCATTCATCACCAGTTCTGGTCAGTGTCCAATATCAGGTAGAACATAGTCAGGAGGCTGGGAAGGACAGTGGAAGGAAGAAGTAAAATTTGGAAATGAAAAAAAGACTGGGACTGAGAAATAGAAGAGAAAGAAGGCAGAGTTGGAACATGTGTATTCCTGTTTAAAAGAATGCGAGATGTCTTCGAAGAGGGAGTTGGGTATAGTTGAATGGATTTGGAATCAGAAGAACTGGGTACTAAGCCTAGCTCTGTTAGTTGTATGACCTTGTACAACCTAATCTCCCTGAACCCCAGTTCCTCATCTATAAAATGAAGAGGTAGATGGGACCAGAAGGTTTCTAAGTTCCCTTCCAGCGCTAAATTTGTCTTCCTATGATCTCTGTATTCTCTGGGTCCTCTCCCTAACACAGCTGCCTCCCATTCAGGAGGACGCCAAGGTGAACCAAAGCTTCCCACAGCTGTGACCCATTAAAGACATTAGGTGAGCCAGACTAGTATTATGCCCTCAAGGGCTCTTAGCTCACTGAGCATGACCATTGGCATTAAGCTCTTTAAACACATTTTGGCCCTCCCTCTGAATCCCCCATTACCGGTTTTACTGACCCCTGCACTAGCCTCAGATGGTTATTTTTGTCTCTTCACCCTCAGATCCTGCTGCTTCCTGTTTCCCTCTGTATAACAATGTTAGGAATTAATAATAAACGATTCAAATATTCCCCAAATTTAGGATTATGAGAATGAGCCCTGGTACCAAGTTAAATAGCAACCTTAGGAGTGACCCCATATAGGTTACAACTGAGTGCAGTTGATCCCTAGACCCTATTTGCCTCTAGTTTTTTTTTTTTTCAGATGGCACATTTTTCAGGATGTGCAAATCAACCCTTTGCTTTTGCTTCTTTAAGGTCTTTTAATATAGGACATCTGGAGTAATATAATGTCCCCTCAAAGATCTCAATGTTATGGAAGATGGTGGGCTACTCTCTGGAATTTAGCCTTGCTCTGAATGGAGGCAGATTAAATAGAATGATAGGATATATACACTGGAGATAGTTTATAAACCAGGGTATTCCCAGACTGAGAGACACTTATTTTTGTGGCTGATAAATTTTTACAGTGTAATGAGAAGTCCTCCTCCTTAGATGAAGACTAAAGCCTTCCCCATTACTTTTCTCTAGTACCTCCTCATGAAATCAACTATTTTTAAAGTCCGCCTATACACACAGTTGATGGCAGTACAATATTTTGAATCCTTTAAAAAAAAGTCTTCATGGTTTTATGGAAATCTCTTTACACATCTTAGGGTATGGTTTCATGAGCTGCTGGGAACTAAATCCATCCATAACCTAATGTCTATGTCTTTAGTAATAAGCCTGTCTGTGTCTGGGTAGGAAGGGGATCTTTCAGTGGCTAATACATGAAACTTTGGTGACATCTATCCAAGCTGTCATTGTGGAGAATGCTGTCAACTCTGCACCATGATAAAGCTTTTGGAAGATAATGCAATACAAAATATCAATCAGGAAGACAGATTTTTTTCTATCCTTCCTCTCCCTAATGTAAATCTAACAATTGGAAACATTTTAAACTCTCTAATAGGAACTCTCTAAGGTCATCCTAAGTTTTCATTGGTTGAACATATAACATAGATCAGCTTTTGGTTCCCTCCTCCTTAGTGAAAAGCTTCTTGTAGGGCCAGGTATTTGCTCTCTTATCCCTTTTATCTATTCACAGAAGTTGATGAGCTAATGCATCTGGACAGAAGGTTGTGAATAAAGAGAAAAGCTGACTTCTAGTAGTTAAGATCCCATCAGAAGTATTGGTATTGGCAAATCACTCAAGGGATTTTCAATATTTTTTTGGAAAGAAAGTGAAAGAATGGATGAATCAGTCCTCAGCCTGAAGCATCCTTGTGGTCTTCCAAGGAGGCAAGAAAGAGAAGAGAACCTGCCAGACTTAACTTTATTTTTTGATGATTACACCTTCAGGCATCCTGACTTAGGATGGAGACCCAGCCTCCTTATTGGGATAGGACATGGGTTCTAGGACTGCTTTTCAGAGCACTGAATTGTGTTATCCAGAGCAAGCAGCTAGCTAAGGTTCAAAATTGTAGAGCGAAAGTTGACATGCAGTAGTAGGAGTAGTTGCCTATACAGATGAAATTACAGTTGTAGTCTCTAAATCCCTCCAGAAATTGGGAGGCTATGAAACCTAGGAGTTATTGGCCCTCAGAGTCATCTCCTTGATCTGTGGCTTAATCCATTAATTTCCTAGTGCTCTATTGCTGTTCTTTTGGAAAAAAATAAACTATGGAGGAACTCTATGACCAATATTTTTCTTGAGACTCTGTACTGGGTTTTCCATTACCTTGCATTTTCCCCCCTTTCTTTTTTCTTTTCTAGTAAGGGACTCCATCCTATTCATCAGTGAAACAAGTAATGGGGTGGGGGGGGGGATAGGGTTTTGTTTCCCTTCTCCCCAGTGAAATCCTTGCTCTTTTGATCAGATTTGCTCTCCTCTCCGCTTTTATCTATTCGCTGGAGCAGATGAGGTTCTGGCCTTTGGACTTAGAGAAGGGGGGGGGGGGAGCCGCTATATTTTCTTCATGAAAATGAATTTTTGAGTAGGGGAGGAGCAATGCACAGCCTTGACTGTTGGTATCGAAGGCTGGGGGAACCAGAACAGTTTCCTCCCCTTAACAGATTTTTCCTCTTTTTCTTTGCTGCCTCTAACAGCCGCTCTTTGTCCCTAACACCTATTAGAAAATGTGACCAGCTTGGGTTCTTTTGACAATTCCCCCATTTGCTTCCCCTTAATAGGATTCTGAAGCAGGGCTGGATGGAAAGCAGATCCTCCTTAATGTTTAGCTTTAGCAGAGATGATAATAGCTTTCCCATGAATGCAATTGTATCCCTTCCCTATTTTCCTTCAGGGATCCCTAAAATCCATACGTTTCTCATTTTCAGTTCGTTCTCTAGAAGGTCTCATTTCCTCACCGCCCATTCGCTGTTCCTTCTCTTGATGTGGTGAAGGCTCCTCTCCCAGGGCTGGCCGCCCAGCTCCGGGGGGCTTCCCTCCGCGTTTCCTCTCGCTCCTCTGCAACCAGCCCATCTCTCACAGGCGGCGGATTTGCCCGGCTGGGCCTGTCTCCCATTTCCCAGGAGCAGTCATTTACCGCTCGCCAGGCTGATCCGCCCACTGCCCTCCTGAGTGGCTTGACTTTTAGGGCTGACGGTGGATGTGTGTGACACCCCCCCCCAAAAAAAAACAAAAACCAGGCAGCTCTTGGCAGTGATGAGCTTCGGGCCAGATGCCGGCTCTGCTGCTCCTAGGGCCGGGATTTTATGTTCAGTTCTCGAGGGCCATTCCGCCCCCCCAACCCCTTTCTCCCTTCCTATCTCCCCTCCTTCCCCCTGCCCCATCCCTTTTTTCATTCCCTCCTTTCTCCACTCCAACCCCAATCCGAGGACTTGTGGTTTCTCTTCTAAGTTGGGGGTTCTGAGCCTCGCAGAGCCTTGGCGGCCTCTGCCTGTGGTTGCTGTGAATAGAGAGCCTCCCTTACGTTGCCTTATGTCTTGGGCTTGCTCTCGCCTCTGCCAGCCTCCCAGAGGCTACTCTCAGTATAGATTCCCCTGACTTAGCAGGAAGAGGGACAACCTGCTGCAGGGGCTAAGATTCGTGTCGCAGAGGTAGAAATGTGATCTATTATTATGTTAATAATGGGATCCCGGGACGCTGGAGTCCTCACTGTGCCTCCCACACAATACGCTATCCTTGAACTCTGCCTTTCTGCTGGTTGTCTCTTGGTGCCTAGAATTCTCTCCCTCATATTCTGGCTTCCTCTCTCTCTCTCTCTCTCTCTCTCTCTCTCTCTCTCTCTCTCTCTCTCTCCCCACCCACCCATCTACCTATCTTTCCATCTATCTCTCTATCATCTATCTTTCTATCCATCTGTCTGTCCATCCAAATGTCCATCCATCTACCTTTTGGTCTGTTTGTCTATCTATCTATCTGTCTGTCTGTCTTTCCATCCATCTGTCCTTTTGTCTGTCTGTCTATCTAGGTATAAATAGTCTATCTTGTTTCTACATAGTTGTTAGTATGTTGTCTTCCCCCATTAGACTGTGAACTCCTAGAGGGCAGGAGCTATTGCTTTGTTGTTTGTTTTTGTATCACTAATGTTTAGCACAGTGTAAAGGTTTAATTAAATGCTCACTGATTTGACTTGAAGCACTGTGCTGGATGCTGGGGATAAAGTACAAAAAATACAACAATCTCTACTCTCAGTGAGTTCTCCTTCTATTACACAAATGGAAATACATAGTTTCAATATGAAGTGCACATCTATATCAAGACTGGAGAGAGATTAGGATACTGAGGAAACAGAGAAGGCCTGGATCACTGAGTATGGTCCATCAACAAACATTCATTAAATATTTAATATAGACTAAGTACTGTGCTAGGGTACTTGGATTAGAAATACAAGCAGTTATAAAGATAGTCCCTGCCTTCAAGGAAATTACATTCTAATGGAGGAAGATGATATATATAAAAGGAAGTGTAAAACAGAGGAAACTCTGGGCAAGAATCTGGAGATCAGTCTGGAAAGGAATGAAGACATGGCTGGCCTTCTCCTGCTCCTTATAAAGAAGGTTCTAGGAAAAACCAGCCAGTCAGAGGGAGAAACTACAGGGGAGGGGAATAGTTAGTTTTATTATAACAAAAATACACAGTAATAAAAATTACTAAGCTATGCAAAATCATGCGATTAAAAATTCAATATTTTGGAGGAAACAGTGACACACAAAAAAAGATAGGAATCTAATAAAAGCAATAGCACAGTTTTATACATGCTAAATGGTTCAGAATTACAAAATTTTAGAACACATTTGCCACAGTGGATCAGGATCTCCAGCTCCATGGTCTGATTCCACTCTCTAGAGAAGACAACATTGAAGTAGAATGAGGATGGGTATAGACTAGTACTTTATTTACAGCTCCTACTGTACCAAAAATATGCAAGAAATATGAAATTTTACCTTGGAAAAAACTTGAGGTTCACTTGTGGAAGTGAACATCTGAAGTGGAAGCTTGTGAGTCACTATGGAGGGGTGCAGTTCTCTGCATTTGGTTTCTTGCAGACAATGAAATTAAGCATAAGCAAATGTGAAATTCTCATTATGCTCAAACTGTTCCCTAATGTATCAATTGAATTGGAACAAATTTGTGTTTTCAAAAAAAGCGCTATAGCAGAACCAACTATTTCCAAATGTGTGAATTCCATGGTTTTAGTGAGCTTCTGGGATGAAGAGGTTTCTAGGCCATGGTAGAGAGAGTCAGGAGTGTAGCTTGGAGAGTAATGAAGGCATTCATTCAGGTGACTAAGTGTGGGAGGGAAAAGTAATATCCATTGCTGTTGTTCAGTCCTGTCTTACTCTTTGTAAGCCCCTTTTGGGTTTTCTTGGCAAAGATACCTGAGGGTGTTTGTCATTTCCTTCTCTAAGTGACTTAGCCAGGGTCCTGCAGCTGGTTAGAGTCTGAGGCCAGATTTGAACTCAGGAAGATGATCTTCTAGGCTCTAGGCCTGGCACTCTATTCACTGTACCACCTAGCTGCCTTCAGTATCCAATGGAGATGTAACAAAAGGTTGAGGCCAAATTATGAAGGGCTTTAAAAACGAAACAGAGGATCTTAGTTATCCTAGAGGCAATTAAAAGCTAAATGAGTTGATTGAGTAAGGTAACCACATGGTCAGGTTTTCATTAAAGGAAAGTTACCTGGCAGCTTTGTGGAGGATAGACTGAAGTAGAGGAGAGACTTGAAGCATATACCCAAGGCCATTCAGATATTAGATGAAAGCTGAGTTCCTTTTTGCTCTTTTACCACTGTAACAGGTGATCCTTTCCTAATTTTTTTCCTCCTCCAACCTGATACTCTTTAAGAGAGATTTGGTTTTCAATTGGGGCTCTGGAGTCTTTTTGTAGCAAAGTTTCCAGTGAGAAAATTGAACCAGGATCAATTCTATTCTCTAAGAGGATCCCTGTGATTCATTCTATGGTTCTGCCTCCAACCCTCTAAGGCCAATTCTCTCCTGTTCTGATTCATATCTTATTTCCAAGCTTGCCTTCCCCATACCCAACCTTGGGAGAATCAGGGAGTAGAAAGAAAAGGAAATGATAAAAGTGTTACTTATATAGAGAGATACATGCTCTTTTGAAGTAATTTCACATAACAATAGCTAGCATTTAGATAGCTTTAAGGTTTGCAAAGTCTTAAACCTTATCTGGAATTCTTAACCTGGTTTTTCTTACAACTATTTTTTTTTCATTTGTCAAGATAAAGAAATCTAAGATGGTGGATAAAGTTACATTTCTAAGATTTTTTTAATCCAACTATGACACAAATATTCTATTATACTCACACATTCCATATTTGCATTCTTTACACAGTACTTTTTAAAGAAGCTGCATTCATATCTGCAAGCAACACCAAAATAACTAACCATAGTAACCATCAACAAGCTGGAGCAGCACATTAGAGCTGATTGTATCTTTTACTCCAAAGGCAAAGGGATCACTGGGAAAGCAAGATCACTAGTTTTTCTCCATGAGAAATTTCCCAAGACATTTGAGGTTTATCAGGGAGGTGAAGAGCATTCCATCTATATTTGTGCATAATAGTTTTTCTGCAGCACCTGGAAATGCCTATTTCCCAAGTATGCTCCATGAACAGCAAATTTTATGTTTGAGTTGTTCAGTTAAGATGTAGGGGAAATACATGAGACACCATCATTTAAGGTGTACCAAGAGGCTTGATGCCTGATAGTTCAGAGGGGTGGAAAAAAAGAAAAGATATGTACTATGTGGTGATGTGCTGGTAGTAGCTCTGGAAGCTTGAGTTTGTTCCACTCTGGTCATCATCTTCATCTTCATCCAACAAATCTATAGCACCAGTTGAATCTTGGAAAAAAGTTTCCTCATTCCCACATAGACTTGATTTTGCCTGAGGATAGGATCAGATCCACTACCTGTATTCCATAGTCTCACATTAGTTCTTCTAGGGACTCAGCTCAACTTCTTATAGCTTTTTTTTGGAAAAAAAAACAAGTCAATAACTGTAAAGACTTTCCATATCAGGAGTTCCTTCAACCCCTTAAATCTTAGACCAACCCTCAACCTCGTGAATTGGTACTTTTGTTCTTGTCATTTCAGTCTTTTCATGACCCCAATGGGGTTTTCTTGGCAAAGTTACTGGAGTGGTTGACATTTACTTCTCCAACTCATTTTAACAGATGAAGTAAATTGAGATAATGAGGGTTAATTGACTCCCAGGGTGCCACAGCTAGTAAGTGTTGAAATCTGCATTTGAACTCAGGGCCTCTTGACTCTAGGTCTGGTATTCTATCCATTGTGCCATCTATATGATTTTATTATCCCAGTATTACAGTGGAAGAAAATAAGGCTCATAGGCACAAAGTTCATAACAATCTCAGGCAGAAGATATTTTAATTGTGGGTGAGAGACCTCAGAAACAGGACAAAAACTGTCTCATTAAGCAATTCCTTAAGCAAAATCCATTCCAAATCTTTTTTTTTTTGCAAGTCAATGGAGTTAAGTGGCTTGCCCAAGATCATATAGCTAGGCAAATACTAAGTGTCTGGGGTCAGATTTGAACTCAGGTCCTCCTGACTCCAGGGCTGGTGCTCTATCCACTGCACCCTCCAGCCATCCCCCATTCCAAATCTTTCTGGAAGAAAGCCTAGACAAGCTTCCTCATATTCATGATCCCATCTGATCCTCACCCCATAACCCTTTGAGGGAGATAATTCCACATTTAATGTGTGAAGAAACTGAAGTTCAGGGAAGTAAATTGCCCCAGGTTACACAGTGAGTTAATGTCAAAGTCAGTTCTAGAACCCAGGTTTCCTGACACCCAATCCAGTTTTCTTGAAGGCTGGAAAAGAGAAGCGGAAGAAGGAAAGAAGTATGTCTCTGAGGATTTTTGCCTGATCGGGATGAGAAGAGGAGAATTCAGGCCATAATAGAATACTGGGAGAAACAATGTGGCATGGTTTTTAAGAGCACTAGATTTGGGTTCTGGGATTTTTTAAAAATAAATTTTAGAGTCAGAAGATTTGAGTCAAATCCTAATTTTGCGACACACTGATCTGACCTCAGCTGTGTGACTCTGAGCTGGTCACTTAACCTCTGTTTCCCTTAATCCACTGGAGAAGAAAATGGCAAATCACTCCAGTATCTTAGCAAAAAAAACTAAATCAAACTCCTGCCCCCCCCCCCCCCACCACCACTACCAAAAAATAACCCAAACCAAACCCATGGACAATATGGATCATGGTGTAGTAAAGAGTCAGACATAACTGAACAACAACCAGCCACGTGGACTGTAGGTTTTCTCTCACTCTCTGTTCTACCCTTTGTGTGGAGATTGTCTCTGGACCAAGGTTAATAGTAATCGTCATTTTCCTTTTAACCTTGGACCCAGTTATATTACTACTTAAATCTGATTGCTCAGCTTGCCTGAGTAGTCTATAATCAAACCTGCAGATGGAGGTAAGTTGGAGTTCTTTGGGACAGTTTGCAGAGGCCCGAGCTGGTCAGGGTAAGAATTGTGGGCTCTGAAGTGAAAGATGACTGTCAGAGCAGGGTAGGGGGTTGAGGTGTGAGAGACAAATAGATCAGTTTTCACCATCTAAGAGCTTCCTATCAGGTTTGAAGGGAGGTGTCTTTGATCTCCTGACACAGACTAAACAATTCCTTTCCCCTCACCCCCAACCTCACCAACCCTTCAACTGCTCCTTATCACACACCAACACCCACAACAAGAATCTCATCCTTCTTCTTTTCTTCCATTTCTTGCCAGAACAGGTTACGTAAGCTGCTGCTGTAGATGAGGAGGTGTGTTTTTGTCTTTCCTCTTCTGTTGTTTATGAAACCATGAGCTAGAAAGGATGCTACCGACAGCAGGTATGGGAAAGGAGAATAGTTTCATTCTGAGCATCAGCTGTGAAACCAGAAAGCCTGATGGGCCTGTAAATAATGGAAAGGATTACCTCTCTTGGTGCTATCTAATTAGCTGCATTTCCTGCAGTGATCTTAACACAATTTCTGGGCCTGATACAGTAAGGGATAAGTTATGATCTTTTTTCTTTTTTTTTTCTTTTCTTTCTTTTAAAAGGTTAACCATTCCCATAAATACTGGCTGGAATGCGTACAGAATCCCTGTGGAATTATCCTTAAAACTCAGGGATGGCTGATAATCTTATTTGCACACAGACCCACTGATGTTGAAAAATAGATTTATTGACTACTATTCAGAGAAAAACAGGAATATTCTGGTTAGGTTAAAATCTTTGATCAGTCACGAAGAAATTTTTAGTACTGTGACCTTGAGGCCCCAGATTGCCCCTGTAAAATGAATGGTTAGAATCAGGAATTGTTAAGTGTGTGTTTGTGTGTGTGTGTGTGTGTGTGTCTGAAGAAGCCTAATGATGCCTTCTCTGAATAATGTTTTTAAATGCACAAAATAAAGATGTAGGATTACACAAGAAAACAATTATATTGCAGTACAGTTATAAAACACTTTTTAAAAGTCAGATCAAAGATCACAGTTTAGGAACCCTTGATGATCCTTAAGGTCTCTTCCAGTCCATATATTCTAGGATTCTATTATTCTAGGGATCTATTTAGAGTGGGGCAACCTTTCCCATAAGCCCAAGTCTCTAGATAGGTAATTGGTATTTCCTCTAGTCCCATTTCAAGGCGCAAGAGAAAAATAGTTTCTCCCCATTGGCCAACAAAAAGCAAATCATCATTTTGTCCTTTAAGGCCTTCCATACACACACACACACACACACACACAGTTTTGCAACTGTTGTTTTATTTTTTGTAACTGGACAGAGTGACAGGGTGGGTACCAAACAGTGGCAGCCAGATCCAAGATAATTATCTGCAACAAGGAAAGTAATTGAAGTAAGTTGGGGTGTTCTTCAAAAAATAAACTCACAATTTGATTTAAAAAAAAAGATTCAGTCAGAGAATAACCAGTATAGACACAAATTTTGCATTAACAAATTGCCTAAGCTACAAGTCTGCTGATATGCATGCATTTCTTTGGGATTATCATTAGAAAAATATATTTTTAGCATTTCATTTGTCAATCCTCTGCTTTTACTAACATTGCCTCTACTAGAGCTTATATATCACATGTAATTTGTGGCCTGGAACCTCAGATTTGGACTCACATGAAATAGATTCAGTATTGAAAATTTCCCTGTAAAATCCATATCATACTTCCTTTGTTAGGTTTATGTCCCCAACTAGAGTTTCTCCTGTAAATATGAGAATTTGATCTGTTTAGTTCTTCCTAAAAAAGAAAAAAGAAAGAAATGTATCCTTAGCTCTAAGTAAGAGATATGTCTAGCAAGACATTAAATTAATGAACCCAATAGAAAATGCAAAGTTTTCAACAACTGAGATCATAAAACATCAAAGAAATTCTTCTTTTTGGAAGAGGGGGAAGGTGAGGGGGAGAGAGTGAGCCTTACTTTCATTGGAAGTGGCTCAAAGAGGGCATATAATACACACTCAATTAGGTATAGAAAACTATCTTACCCTAGAAGAAAATAGGAGAGAAAAGGGATGGGAGAAAGAGGACAGGGAGAGGGGAAGAGTGGTGTAGGTATTAGAAGAGAGGGAAGATCATGGGAGAGGGTAGTCAGATACAACACTCTTTTGAAGAAGGATGGGGTAAATGGAGAGAGAGAAAAGAAATTCTCCTTCCTTTTCTGATGCCCATAAAAAGTCAAAAAAATTCTCCTTCCTTTTCTGACATTTCTAAGGATCTATATGGTCCTTTAGACAAATACTACTGCTCTAGGTGGGGCACCCTCTGCAACCAAAACACACATTTAGTATTTGAAAGGGAGTCAGATAACCTCTACAGTGAACTTTACCTTTATGATTTTTATATATTTTATATAGGTGAGACCTTCCTCTCAAAGAAAAAAAGCAAACCTCAGAATTCTTTAGATAGATTACTCTTTTAGGTTCTGTGTATGTGTGTGTGTGTGTGTGTGTGTGTGTGTGTGTGTTGTTTTTTGCAAGGCAATGGGGTTAAATGACTTGTCCAAAGTCAAATGGTTAGGTAACATTTGAGATCACATTTGAACTCAGGTCATCCTGACTCCAGGGCCGATGCTCTATCCACTCTGCCACCTAGTTGCCCTTTGATTACTCTTCTTCCTTGGTCCTAAATGGTCTGTGTGACTCATAGTACCAGAGAAGGAAGGGAAAGTTCTAGCTTACTCCTCTTTGATGCTCTGCATCTCATTGCCACTCAGTTTGGTCCAGGAAACTCACCTTTATGGAGTATTCTCAGTTTGGTCTAGAAACTTTTCTAATGAATCACTAGGAACACTGACTTCATCTTGCATGCTTACTGCAGTGCCAACATATGATAGTTTCTTAATAAATGTTTGACTGACTGTGAATGGTAAGAACATCATCATCAATGCCAGGTTCTTGGAGTAACAAAAATGCAGAAGAAAGCAAACTCCCTTTACCTATCCAGAAGACATCCTCCAAACCAAAACAATAAGGACATTCCAGAAAACAGTTTATAACTGAGGAAGCTAAAGAGGGATTGACTTGACTAAGTTCACACATCTAGTAAAGTGGAAGGCTGAAGACTCAAATTCAGTTCTTCAGCCTAGTCTAGTGTGTTTTTCATTAGTGAAGTGAGGAAGCATTTATTTAGTACCTGTTATATGACAGGCACTCGCCTAAAGGCTTTACAAATATGATTTCATATGATCCTCACAACAAAGTACCTCTAGGTATTTTTATTATCACCATTTGACAGTGGAGGAAATTAGTGACTTGCCCAAGGTTACTAAACTGCTAAGTATCTGAGACCAGATTTGAACTCAGAAATATGTTTTTCCTGACTTCAGTCCCAGCACTCTAGTCACTACCTGGCTCCCCCTCACAAATCTTTAGTTGCTTCTTAACTTAAATTCACTTTTGAATTTAGATCTTCCTGACTCTGGGTCCTAACTGCTAGCACACCTCATTTTCTGGTTATATCTCTCCTTATAGACTGAGTCAAGCACTTCATTTCATAGATAAGGTCATTCTTTGAGCCTAGAGAGTGACTAGTTCAGAGTTTACACAGGTAGCAAATGTGGGAGGTGAGATCTGACTTTAAACCTAAAGCAGTCTTTTAATTCTTATAGCTTAGCAAGATTGAAATGTCTCCAGGGAAATGGACCATTTTCCCATTGCCTCAAGGTGCATCCTGTAATAGGAAAGTCTTTCTAGGTCTACCATAGCTGATTTTAGTGAGTTGCAAAACTCTTGTGAATGCAAGCCTCAGATATTTTGATTCATTAGGGCAGGAGATAAATATTTCATTCAAATTTTTATTGGAAGAACTTCTCAATTCCAGAATTCAATTCAGCTCATTTCTATAATATTTATTAAGCACTTATTGCATACTTTTCTAGACTGATCACACAAAGTCAACAATAAAATGGTCCCTACCTTCAAAGAGATTATATTCTACTGAACTACTAGTTGGAGTGTGCCAGCTCTCCAAAGAGTACTAAAATTCCCGGGGTTTAAGAAAACTGTCTGGTTAATTCAGTTGCAATACTACCACATAAGAGAAATGTCACTATTCATTGTTTCAAATCCATGCTGGCTAATAGAGAATTTCTTAGTCTGGGCTTTTTGTGCTCACAACAAAAATATTCCAGTTCTAAAATTATCTAAGATTTGGTTTCAATATTGGTATTTTCTGTCATTAAGTTTATATGATATAGGGCGGCTAGGTGGCGTAGTGGATAAAGCACCGGCCTTGGAGTCAGGAGTACCTGGGTTCAAATCTGGTCTCAGACACTTAATAATTACCTAGCTGTGTGGCCTTGGGCAAGCCACTTAACCCCATTTGCCTTGCAAAAACCTAAAAAAAAAAAAAGTTTATATGATATATTTATGGAACCATTAAAGCAATTCTTTTGTTGTTCTTTAGTCTTTTTCACTTGTGTCCCACTCTTTGTGATCCATTCTCTGTGATCCTTGGAGTTTTGATGACAATACTAGAGTGGTTTGCCATTTCCTTCTTCAGCTCATTTTGTGGAACTAAGTGACTTGCCCAGGGCCACAGAACTAATAAGTCAGATTTGAACTCAGGTCTTCCTGACCTAGGCTCAGCATTCTATCCACTTATATCACTTAGTTGTCTAAGAGAGGGAGGCCTAGATTGGCTTAATAATTTTTCCAAGGTGAGACAATCAATATAAGACAGGGCCAAAATTAGAATTCAGGGCTCCTTAATCTCCAAAGCTCTTCCTACTAAATGCTCTACTTCTGATAGATACAATAATCATTCTTGCTTCCGATAAAGAAAAATTAGTGAATTTCAGAGTAAAAGTAGATTTTTTTAAAAATTGGACTTTTTTTTTTTCTGGAAGATGAAACAAATTAAGTCACAGCTATTATAAAGTATAGTAGATATCATCTGTTGTCATTTTCTTATAAAATTGCAGTATAGAATAGTAAAGTGGAAATAGCAGATTTAAAGTCAAAGGGCATGGATTCAAATTTCTCTTTCAGATGCTTAATAAATGCTTATAGACTAGACTTCTTACTTGGTTTGTGATTTTCGAGGAAGTCAATCTTTGGAACTGAATTTCCTTGCTTTAAAATGAGATAATTAGACAAGATATCCTCTAAGGATCTTTCTAATTCTAAAACTAAATAATTTTCTGGTTCTGTGACTCAGGAGTAGCAAGAGAAATAGCTAAGAAATTCCTGACTTTGGGGCAGCTAGGTGGCGCAGTGGATAGAGTATCATCCCTGGAGTCAGGAGGACCTGAGTTCAAATGTGACCTCAGACACTTAGTATTTGCCTAGCTGTGTGACCTTGGGCAAATTACTTAACCCCATTGTCTTAATAAAATTAAAAAAAAAACCTGACTTTGGGACTAGTGGTACAGATTTAATAAAGAAGCTGCATGTACCTACGAAGTACTTTTTTTTGAGGTTATTTCTTTTATAAACAAGTTAATTTGACTTTAATTGTGACCCTATGACACTCCATGTCAGCAGAATGATTATCCCCACTTTAGAGATGGAGAAAGTGGAAAACAGCAGCATGGAGAAACATATTCTGTGTTACACAATCAGTAGATGTGTGGTCCTGGGCAAAAGTTGAGGTAGTTATAGGTGAGCTTCTGGGATTCCAGTCCATTCTTCAAACCATTTGGCTGGTCTGCTTCATAGAAATCTTGTTCATAAGAATAAATGGGAAAATAAAATAGCTGTCACCTATATAAAATGTAAAATTTCACAAAGTTCTTTAAATATGTTATCACCTTTGATTCTCACAACAAACCTTGGTGAGAGATAGGAGACATTTTACAGTCTTACAGATGAAGAACTTGAAGCTGAGAAGTGACTTTTCCAGGATTCTACAGCTAATAAATGTTTTATGATGATTTGAATTCAGGTCTTCCTAATTCCAAATTTGGTGCTCCTCATATGTCATTATGAGGACTCTTGTCAAGTCAAGTCAAATCAGCAAGTACTGATTCAGAGCCTTTTCTATTCTTGTTTATCTATAGACTTATCTCTGTATGGATATATCTGTAGATATATACTAACATATAATATATATTTATAGATGTATCTGTGCTAGACATGTATGTATGTTTATGTATTTGTGTATGTGCTAATTATTAGATATGTGGTCCTGGGTAAGTCACATAACTTCTGTCTGTCAGAGTTCCTTCATATGTAAAATAATGGAACCTACCTCCAGGAGCAGGATTGTTTTGAGAATCAAATTAGATAATGTTTATAAAGAACTATGTAACTATTTTTATTAAACCTTTGACCCTAAGATTCTGTAATTCAATTCAACAAGTATTTGGAAAGAGGGAAGAAACATGCATTTATACTTTTAAAACATCTAATATGTGCCACTGGATTTCCATGACAAAGAGAGAGTAAGGCTTATAGCCTTGTGCAACTCTGCCTCACTTAAAAAACAACACCACTTGAAAGTCAAGACATCATCCCAAGTTGTCTTTGGTCTTCTTTGAAAATGAAGGATGGGGCAAGGCTAGGTGGCACGGTGGATAGAGCACTGGCCCTGAAGTCAGGAGTACCTGAGTTCAAATCCAGCCTCAGACACTTAATAATTACCTTAGCTGTGTGGCCTTGGGCAAGCCACTTAACCCCATTGCCTTACAAAAAAAAACTAAAAAAAAAAAGAAAATGAAGATAAGAACAATAATGTAATAGACACTTTTCACAAAACTTCTCCTTTGATCCTCTCAACAATCCTGAGAGGCAAATGTGTTAAAACCTCCATTTTACAGTTAAAAAACCTGTGGCAAACAGATATTAAGTGACTTGTCCACCATACACAGTTAGAAGGTAGCTAATGTCAGATTTGAACTCAGGCTTCCAATCTTAATGCCACCAACTGCCCTTAAGGAATCTAGTGAATACTTAATGGATGCTGTTCTGAATGGGGAACCAAGACCTATCAACCAAAGACTCTGGTACTCTTTGGATTCTTGGCTTCATTCATGCAGGTTGGTTGGTTGCTGTTGTCCTTTGTCCTTGAGGAGGATCAAAATGACATCACTATGTTTGAGTCAAGGTAGAGTATGTCTGATCATAGTTAATCAGACCAACAAAGCTCAGATGGTTCCACCATAGGTTAGACATAAATAGTCCATATGAACATTTGGAGATGTTTGGAGATTGTGCATCTCACAGTTCTTTAGAGCTACTGTAATTCTGCTTCACTCATATAGCACAGCACCTTTCTTCTTTGATGCAGGCATGTCATGCTGAGTGCTCCTGTGCCAGTGTCTCACATGTGATACAATTGATTTCAGAGACCTTGAGAGTATCCTAGTCACTATGTGAACCCCTGCTTTGCTCAAGTTCCCTGTTAAATAGTCTTTTTGACAAATGTATGTTTGGCACTCTAGCAACATGGCCAGCCCATATAGGTACATCATCTGCTTATGATGATTGCAACTCTTCCATATCTTATCATTCTTTGATTTCTTATCCATTGATATGTGATTAGTCTATTGCCTGTTCCAGTGATACTATAATTGTCTTGATAATATTTAATTCTAATTAAAATATTTTATTAATAAGATTCTGAAACTTACTTATATCCTCAAAACATCTTTACAATCACCAAACACCTTTGAACTGCTGGTTCTTCCAAGATCATACTGTGCTATGATTTCTAGCTATTTAAAATTTCCAGGAGAATATTGATATTTAAAGAATTTTGGTAGTGAACATTTTAGTTCCATCCTCTGACAAATTTCCCAAATGTGATTCAACAAGTGTTCTTCCTATACTCTCATTCCACAACTCATTGTCTGTCTTCAGTGTCTATCTAAGTTACATAATTTAATGGATTAATTCATTAGACTATTCAACCAAATACATATCAGTCTGGATAATTAATTTTTTTTTTTGTAATTTGAATGGTTAGATTGTAGATTTTACCAAGGAAGTGTTGAAGCATTACACTGAATTAAACATTTGTTGCTGGTGACACTAAGATTTAAACCCAGGTCTACCTGATCCAGGACTCCAGGTCTAGTGCCACCTAAAGATTTGCAAAATAAATTTTTTTGGTACCTGTATAAATCTTTCTGTTTATCCAGATTGAATTTCAACTTAATAGATTCATCCTAATGATTCTAAGTCCAAGGGGGTCTTAAAGTGGGGTCCACATCCCCCCCAAAAGTCTGTAGGTAGAGTTTCTGGGGCCATTGAACTTAGGAAAAAACTTTACTTTTCTTAATTTTTAACTGAAATTTAGCTTTTTCATTAATTATGAATTTTAAAAAACCTACCAACTATTCTGAGAGGAGGTCCAGAGGCTTCGTCAGACAACCAAAGCAATTCATGAATAAAAAGGTTAAGAATCCCTCGTCAAACCTATCAAATCTTTTTGACTCTTGAATCTGTAATTTTGTGAAGTGTTAGCATTTATGGTAGATGGGTACTGCCTTAGGAATTCAGAGAAAGAAGAAATAAATAATAAAATAAAAAGGCACAGTTTGAGGATTGCCTGTGTGATTTAGGTGATACACTAATAATAAAAGTATCATTAAAACAAAGGCAGAACTTGTGACATTAGAAGACTGATGAGACTTGTCTCAGTTCCCTTGGCTGAGTGATGGTGATCTCTAGGTACAGTATATTGTTGTTTGTCCTTGGTTCTTGAAGAGGACCATGACATCAGGAATGTGATGCCATAACATACAAGTGAATTGAGTTTAAATTGGGCAGAAGGAGGGGGCTGTGCAAAGTCACCAGCTTATCAGATGTAGCCAATGTGTGGATGGTTTGCTTAATTGTATTTCTTTGTTACTGAAGGTTCCACTGAGGGTAGAGAGTCATTGGGAAATGATAGCAATAGTGAAAAAAATGCAGCAAAAAACATGCCGGGAGTGGTGATCCTTGTTGTGGGGGAGGCAGAGACTGAGCTTGGGAGTTCTGAAATGCAGTAGGACTAATGCCAATCAGTTGTCCACACTAAGTTTCATACTAAGTTGAATTTCTGGGAGACCTAGGAGGGGTAAATCTGTCCATGTCAGAACTTTTGAGTCAGCTGCACCTTTAATCTGAGCGCTACAGGAAAATTCAGGTTTTTTTCTTTAAAAATTTTTTTTTAATTACATGTTAAAACAATTAACATTTTTAGAAAAATTTTTTCATTTCTTTAAAGCAATGGGGTTAAAGTGACTTGCCCAAGGTTACACAGACAATTAAGTGACTGAAGCTGGATTTGAACTCAGGTCTGACTGACTCCAGGGCCAGTGCTCCATCTACTGAGTAACCTAGCTGCTCCACAATTGATATACTTAAAATTCTTTTTGAGTTCCAAATTATCTCTTTCCCTCCCCAGCCCCTTATAGATGTGCTATAGAAAAGACAGACAAAAAAAGAAAAGTTAAAACTTTGGCATTCAAGTTCCATTAGCTCTTTCTTGGGAGGCAGCATTTTTCATCATAAGTCCTTTGGATTTGTCTTGAATCAATGTATTGCTGAGAATGTATTGCTGTTTACTGTGTACAGTGTTTTCCTGCTTCTGCTCACTTCACTTTGTTCATATAAGTCTTCTCAGGTTTTTCTGAAACCATCCTGCCCATCATTTCTTATTCCATCATAATCATATAACACAACTTGTTCAGCTATTCTCTGGGTCAAAGGGAAGGGAAGGCCAGTTGCAAATAGCAACAAACAAACAAAAATAAGGCAAGCCCAGACTCTGGAGGAGAGAACAACTAACATTCATCTGTATATTTTAGCCATCTTCATAGGGAGAAAGAGGGAAAAGGGAAGAAAGGGAGAGGAGCCAAATGATGGGAGAAAGACCATACTTCAGAATGTGACACACAGTTACTCTCTCATGAAGTGTGCAATCATTTTATCTCCTAGAAGGGACTACAGAAGCCATCCCACCCACAACAGTACAATAATCCCCTGAGCATCATCACCAGCAAGAGAACATCCAACCTCCACTTGACCTCCAGTGAGAACTCATTGCTTTCTGAGACTCCCCCTGCCTTTCCATTTTGGCATAACTCTAATTGCTAGAAAGTTTTTCTTTAAAATTGAACTGAAATCTGCTTCTCTGCAACTTTTGCCATAAAAAGAAAGGCATAGCCAACTGCTGAAGTAAGACTTCTATGAATTAACTACACCTCCCACCAACTTCTTTTCCATCCCTGGACAGTGGGGGACCTGGGCCTCCTGGCCTTGAGCTACAATCTGGTCCAGCTGCATTGAAAAATCCCCATGAACCTTGGAGCTCCAGGAGCAAGGAAGACAGGCTAAAAGCAAGGCCAAGTGAGCAGTTGTTCAGTCAGCTCATGGTCACTCCACGTGCCTCCCCATCCTCCCCTTCCTGCCCTTGCCCCTCCTTCTCCCCATCCTGGTGCTGCTAGCAAGCTCTGCAAGATAAAGTAGTTTGGGAGCACTTGAGCCTTGAGCCCATCAGTTAACTCCCCTGGCAGCCCTGCTCCTTCCTCCCGCACTCACTTATCTAAGGGGGTATGTGTCTGCCTCCGCTGCTGCCAATTAGCCAGCACAGATGCATTCATTTACTAGATTGGATATTTGGATTTTGCCATTTGATATGCGGAGGTTTTTTCTTCTTCTAATTTGTTTACCAGGTTTAATTCTTCAATCATGTTTTCATTTTAAAAGATTTCAGGGTAATTATGAACTTTGAATAAATCCGTCTGAGGCACCAAAGTGCTCTCAGCCCACCCGGCTTGGAGTTGCAATTCCTTTGCCATACTTCGGATGTGTTGAGGATAAGGACTCATTCCCTCTCTCTCCTTTCTTATCTCCCCTCTTCATTCATTTATACCCACAGACCCCCAGCTGGAAATAGCTAATCAAGGAGGATACAAGGTTAGAGATGTGTGTGTGTGTGTGTGTGTGTGTGTGTGTGTGTGTGTGTGTGACAGACACAGAGACAGAGACAGTGACAGAGATAGTGAAAGACAGAGACACAGCTACAGAGACAGACACACAGACACAGAGAGACACACAGAGATACAGAGAGACATACAGATACAGACAGACACAGAGACAGACAGAAACAGACAAATACAGACAGAAACACACACACACACAGAATAAATTGTCTTTTGTCCCAAGCACCATGATGTAGTGAAAAGTGAGAGTGTAGAGACATGGTAGAGACATGTGTCCTTTCTTTAATGACTCTCTGGTTATGTGACCTTGAGCATTACTTTGCCTCCCTGTACCTTAATTTACTCCTTTGTAAAATGAAGGGGGTAGATCCAATTGGCCTTTAAGAGTACTCCCAGATATACATCTATGATCCTATAATCCATTCAACCTAACATGCCTCACATAGGGGCCATGCTCAAGGACTAGGTTAGAAATCTATAGGAGTCACTGGCTGCCCTCTGACTGTGAACTTTTTCCATAAAAACTGTTCTTTAAACAGGCTGATCTCAGAGTTATCCCTTGGACTCTTGTGAAGGTCACAGGCTGTACTGACCAAACAATAAAATAATCTTTGGAAAAAATGGAGAATGCAGTCAACTTACCATGTTCTGTATCAATCTTCCAAATAATACATCTTCAACAGAAGTTACTTTTGATATGATACTGAAATGTTCTTGGTACAAACTCTGCTAGTTTTTTTTTTTTTTTTTTGACTAAAGGAGTGAGTGGTTGAGGAGAGGGGCTATTCGTGGAAGTAGAGGGCTCTCATCACCTCATGTCTGGACTATTGTAAATAGTCTCTCTTTTCTATTCCATTTTTGATCCAGTTGCCAAATCAATATTCTGAAAACAGGTTCAACCATGTCATTTCCCCTGCTCAATAATATGAAAGAAATGAGCAGTGCTCTTAAGACAGTATTTTTTCATGAGGACTGCTCCTGCTGGATCTGTTGCCATCAATGCCATTGCCACAATGTAAGAACTGAATTATGTGAAAAACCAAATGGAGCCAATGCAAAGTATGATAAGTTTTTGTATGTTAAGAAGTTTAATGGTGATGGTTTCCTTTCTGCTTTATTCCTTCCCAGAGAAGTTGCTGTTCAAAATTATGTCTGTTTTCTTTAAAGTTTGTATTTTGTATTGCTTTTGTCTAGTTTCTATAAACCAGTACTAAGATAAAACCATAGTTAACCCAAGGCACTTTTGGTTTGTATGAATTTTGTTTACTCAAGAGCAGTTGTGTGGAGGAAGGATTGGATAGTTACAGAGAAAGGAAATTTTCTTTCCAAACTGCCAAGGGGGTTTCCTGATTGGGGCTCAAAGCTAGCCAAAGAGATTTAATTGAGAATACTACTACAACCCTCTTCCTGAACCCCGAAAGCAAAGAAAATATTAAGAATGATGAATCTGGAACAACATGGATTGCCTTGGCAAGGAATGAACCAAGCAGAACTGTTAGGGTAAAGGAAACTTAGGTGAGTTGAAAACTAGAGTTGCTTTCCTCTGAAAATCTCTTTCCTATTCTTCCATTTCCTAAGGCAACTACAAGGGACACCCACAAGTGATGTTGTGAAGGTCCTGACTAAGAGAAAATGATACTCGAAGGGATATCAAAGGTTATACTCAAAAGGTAGGAGCTAGGAAACATTAGTTCAATCCACATAGAGATTGGAGTCTATCCAAGAAGGTGAATCTAATTAAATTTCTTGATAAATCAAATAATTTCAATCCTATTCAAACCAGTTACTATTTACTGTTCTATATATCTATAGATATAGATATAGATACACTATTTTAGGTGTATATTATAAATAATAAAATTTGAACTATTGTTGTTTATTGTCATTCTGGAAGAGGACCAATGACATCATAAGGGTGAGGTCTGGACTAGTTTGTGAATTGGATTTAAATGAAACAGAACTTTGAAAAGTCATCAACCTCACTCTCTCCTCTAGAGTCATTGGAGTCCAGTGGCAAGGCAAAAGTTAAAATGACTGGCCCAAGATGTAGGGGATGATCTTGGTCTTTTTTTTTTTTTTTTTTTTTTTTTAGGATTTTTCGAGGCAAATGGGGTTAAGTGGCTTGTCCTAGAGCTAGGTAATTATTAAGTGTCTGAGGCAGGATTTGAACTCAGGTACTCCTGACTTCAGGACCAGTGCTCTATCCACTGTGCCACCTAGCTGCCCCTTGGTCTTTCTAAAATAGGTTTTTCTCAGGTCTCAGTTTTGTCTGAAGCAACACCCATTCATTGAACAAGGGCTAAATAAGAATTGAGACAAAAGATAATCGAATCTAGCATCAATCTGGGAGGGAGAAGACCCTTAGAGTTTCTGATTATTTATACTCATTCTAACTCATTATGTTTAAAACATAAACAAGGAACCATAGAGGTTTGGGTTGGGGGCTTTATTGGTCATTCAATGGGAGTCAGTGATTTGAGTTTAAAAGTAGAGACAAACAGTTCTATTTAAAACATAATAGATTTTTCTTAAGCCTGTTATTTCAGTGCTATATTTCAAGAAATCACACATAAAAATTGCACAGGATAAAAAATAAATTGACCCAACTTTTTGAAAAAAGAAGAAAAAATAGAAATAAAAGAATTTAACTTGCAAACACAAAATATGTGAACAAAAATTGTTGTTGTTCATTCTTTATTCTTGAGGAGGATGGATGACATTCATGGGTGATCTCTTGACTTGTGTGTGAACTGAATTTAAGTGAGACTGAGTTGTACAAAGTCATCAATCTCATTTTCTCCTCCAGAATCCAGTTTTAATAGACACTATCTTCAGAATGCCAACAGATCTGGCCAAATCAGTGCATATACATACACACACACACATACACACACACACACATACATACATATACACATAGAAACATACACACACTCAGTATCATAGAATGCTAGTGCTCAAAGAGACCTGAAAATGGTATCTTGCAGATTGTAAACACAGTAGAACCTTGATTTATGAGTAACCTGGTTTAGCATATGCTTCATTGGATGAGGAAAAACATTTTTGCAAAATTTGTCTTGCAGGATGAACAAAATTCACAGTAAGAACATCATGTTTGAACTTGAATGACTTGCAAAGGGATGACACTCATCTGGGGAATTTTTTGTTTTGTTTTCACCTTGTCACTATTCACAATCATTCCCTTTGCTCATGCTCTCATTACCTCTTATCTGGACTGTTGCTTAGCCTCCTACCTGTTTCAAGTACCTACCTTCTCCAACATATTCAGAAACAAATGTAAAGAAAAAAGAGAACACTCCCAAGGTTGAAATCCTTGATTCTCCTAACAAGCAATAACCCTTCTTCTTCCTCCCTCTTGTCTCCCTTAAGTTAGCCACGACTCTTCTCAAAGGTAAAGTGCAGGTTATTTTGTTTTATTTTCAGTTTATATTGTGTACTAATTATTGCTATCATATTGCAGGTGCATTAGGGGCAAAAAACTTACTTAAATTATATATTATTATTATTACTTTAGGTTTTTGCAAGGCAATGGGGTTAAGTGGCTTGTCCAAGGCCACACAGCTAGGTAATTATTAAGTGTCTGAGGCTGTATTTGAACTCAGGTACTCCTGACTCCAGGGCTGTTGCTCTATCCACTGTGCCACCTAGCCACCCCTTAAATTAAAAATAATTATTTTTATATGAATATTTTTGGGGATGTAGAACCAATCATCTGACTTTACGTTATTTCCTATGGGAAAATTCACTTTGCAATGTGAACAAATTGCATGATGGACAGAATCTCAGAACAAATTATATTCATAAACTGAGGTTCTACTGAATTTGATAAATGTGTTTAGGATTGAAAATAATTCCAGTATAAAGCCCTCATTTTACCAAGGAAGAAGATGAAGCCCAGTAGAAATAACTGACTTGTTCAAGGTCTCAAAATTAACTGAATGCAGAGCTAGCATCAGTATAAAGATCTCTTTACTCTTAATCCAATGTTATTTCTACCATTTAGGATTGAAGAGAAAAGAAAGTCCTCGGATTATTTGTCTCAGGGTGAGCTGATCCCCATCAAAAGTTATTGGTAAAATATTAGTATGGTTAAAGAGGGTTCAACCATATAACAGGAGATGAATTTGTAAGTAATAATAGCTAGCATTTAAATGGCATTTTTTAGATTTGCGAAAGCATTTTACAATTATTAACTCATTTGATCCTGATAACAACCCTGGGGGGTAGGTATTATTATTATTATCTTTATTTTATAGATGAGGAAACTGAGGCAGATAAGAAGTTAAATATTTACACCTAGTAAATATCTGAGACTGGATTTGACTCTAGGTACAGTATCTTTACCTATTGTGTCATTTTATTGCCTCCACAAATCTCCAAATGCTTCATAAATTTGAGTTTAAGAGTGTGAAGAATGAGATATACTGACCAGACTTCATGAAACTTCTTTTTTTAATATGAATTTTTTGGCTTGAATGCATGAATTTGGGCAGGACTGTTGGCATTCTGAAGACAATGTCAGTTCAGATTATGAGCAAAGTAACCATCATGTAGGCAATTTCAGAAACACTGCCTGCAGAACAGACCTGACCAGCTAATAGTTAATCACCCTTCATCATTATGCCAGGAGAGCTCATTCCAGCTGAAATTTTGACTATTGGTTTTTAATTTTGATGCAGTTTTTCATACTGATAGCTCTTCTAGCTGACAGGGAATTACCTCAGGTGCAAATTAAATATGATAGAATTGCTAATAAGCCCATTAGAATATGCTGACAGGATGAGACCTACTAGTTGTCATATACCAAACCACAGTGTATTTTGGACAGTCTACCTGCCTTTGAACCAGGTCTGTGTAACCACCTGTTAGTTCTTTTACCTACAGAGAGGAGGAAGTAACTCATTTACCTACTGATTGGAACTTTCATACTACATGAATTACATTAAAAGTAAATTTGTTGTTAAAAAGTAAATATTGCCCTATAAAGTCAGAATGCACCCTGAATTGCTATATTGCATATACTTTTTTATGACATGCAATTTAGAAATTAATAACTCAGATCTCAGGCACACAAAGAAAGATGATAAGCATAGCATTTTTGTAGTGACTTTTAAAGTGTTTTTACATACATTATCCCATTTGATTATCACAGCCCTGTAAGGTATACTGCTTCTCCTTTTCCTTCCTCCTCCCCTTCCTCCCTCCTCCTTCTCCTCCTCCTCATAATGGACATATCTTAATAGTAACTTTATTTTATAAATCTATCTTATAGAAGAAACACCTATTATGCAAAGTAAATAGTCTTAGAGAGTTACTGATATATACTCTCTCTACAAATATTATTCTATTTTTATAGATGTTGAAACTTTAGCTCTATAGTTAATTAAGCTTCTTGTCCAAAGACTCAGAGTTAGCAAGTTGAAATAGTTTGATCTAAGATCAGGTCTTCTGAATCCAATTGTACTGCTCTTCCCACTATACCACACTGCCCTGAAATTCTAAATAAATATCATGTACAAGACAATTTGTGTTTTTCTATGAACTTAGGTGCCTGAAGAGAGATTCTGAGTGTTGACCTCTACAAAGGCACTGGGTGTGCCAATATCCTGAAAGGGAAGATTCACACTTTAAGGTCCTGGCATAATTGATAAGGCACAATCCCTAACCATTGTTGTATCTATAGATATGCTATTTTAGATGTATATTATAGATAATATAATTTGAACTATTGTTGTTTATTGTCATTCTGAAAGAGGTTTGGGTTTGAGAGGAGTTATCCCTTTGAAAGGAGCCATCCCTTCTGACTTGTCTTCCTAGATATACCACTTAGTCTGATATCCAATCCCTGTCCTAAATTAAAGGCCACTCCCTTTCTTTGATGGACAAGTCACAGATAACTTTTCAGATCCCAACTTCTAATAGTAGAAAATATAAGGAAAATATAAAGACCAGAATTCCCTGATGTCTCTTTGGTGATTTGACTGTCTAATCAAACCTCCCTCCCCATATATGTCTGCATAATCTGCAGACTTAGAGAAATATTATTAAATGTGTATGTTAACCTAATTCTGTTTTGTTCTTTCTTAAGGCCAAGCTCTAGAGGTTAGGTCTGTCCCCTATTGGGGCAAACTCTCAGGGTTAACACATATTTAGAGTAATTATTTATTTTTGAGGTCAAAATCCAGTGAGAACCCCACCTCATTTTTGGAGGACCCCCTCCTCATGAGAGATGGACTTGTTTAGCCTTAGTGGCTACTTCATGAGCTTGAAAGATCTACAGTCACTGCTGGTTACTTAGAAGAAAATGCTCCCTAACTTTTTAGAGGAGATGACCATTGTCAACAGGATGAGCACTTCTTCCTTTACTGGACAGAAAATGTGGAACTTGAATTGTTGCTCAAAAAGTATATATCTAAGATTAATGTAAAATATCTTTTCAAACCTAAAAAAATAAAAATAAAAAAAATATCTGCTCAACACTTCCATAAGTCTCCCATATCTCCCAAGGGAGTATAATAGAGGTCTTGGGTTAAAATTTTTGTTTTAAGTATGTGCTAACACCCACATACACATTTTTCTATATAAGTTTCTTTTGGGATCTAGAAAACAAATAACTGTCTTATAACTGATATTTACTACTACTTTATATAGTAAATAACTTTTAGAAGAGATCCTGTTAATCCCTTTTGGGCAGACTTTTGACATGAACCATGTGTATGATTTATTTTAGTAAATTTCTCTGAGGACTTCAGTGAATGGTGGTGAATAAGGGTGGTGAAGGAGATAGAGAGTGCACAGAATCTCCTCTGCTAAATATTATCCCCCCCCCCGCCAAATCCACTCTGCTTGGGTCCAAGAATCCCAAGGACTGAACCTAGTTCACATGAATCCAGAACTGGGAGTGGTATGGGAATGAGGAGAAGATTATTATTGATGATGATGATGATGATGACAACAATGACAATGATGATGATGATGGAATAATCTGCACAAATTTCTGGATGATTGCTTGAACTGGTCATAAAATCTTAGAACTAGAAGGTTCCTTAGAGATTAAGGGAGTAGGATTGACTTTACTTGTAGGCAAATCATATTGATTTTTATTGTATTGATATTACAGGAAGCAAGTTTTCCTTCCTAATCAGAACATTTGCCTTTAGTGTTTCTTGTCTCCCCAACTTATTCTGTTGGATAAAGAGGAAGTATTTTTTTCCACATGGAGTTGATTTTTCTTTCAGTTTTCTCTTTAAGTTGTACTTTTCTTAAGAATTGTTAAACAAAGGAAGTAAGTATGAATTTGCCTTGTTTTATTTATTTATATGTACCCCAGAACTTAGCCAAGTCCATTGCTCAGACTAAGCCCTTAAAAAAGTTTGTTGAATGAATTAATTTGCCTATTATTTTTGTAGTTATATTTTTCGGTGAATTTAAAATAAAAACTTGGGAAATCTAACATCAATAGTGGCATAAACTAATTCACAATAAGGATTAATAACTTGTACTGAAGCCTTCCTGAAATTAAATTTTGATAGAGATAGGGAAGAAGAAAGCATTGATCACGTAATAAGGAAAGGAGGAGGCATAATGCCAGAACATGGAGGATATAAGAAGGAGAACCTAGGGAGGTGAATTTCACCTATTTTGCATATTTGTTCAGAACTAGCTCTGCCCTGATGCTATTCATTCAACTGAGACATGAATGATCCTAGAGCTAAGCTCCTTTCTCTTATTTTAGACAAATGGGGTCCACTATTGGATTTAGAGAGGAACTAAATGACCTCTCCCTCCCCATAACTATGTAAGTATTCCCTAATTCATTTTCTCTATTCTGGATGCAGAATTGCACCACCTAACAGGAGAATTGTTTTAGATTAAATCTATACCCAACTAAACAATCCTCACATTAATTCATCCAAATCATTTCAAGGGAATTAGCTCTCCACCCTAGTCTAACAATTTGGATTGGAGTGGTGCCCTGTGGTAGAATCCAAAGGGCTTAATAACACTTAAAAAAAACCATATCAAACCAAACCAAACCAAATCAAATCCTATGTCACTTCAGTGCTCCTGTGAGGAAAATGTTTTATAAATTGCCCGGTGCTATACAAATGTGAGCTATTATTATAATTATAATTATTATTACTATATAGCAGAGCTAGACAAATGACTTCAGAGCCCCCCAAAGATTTATTGGTCCAGAATAAATAGCTTTGGTGACCAGAGCCAGCCATAGGCAAAATTATAAAATAGGTGAAATTTGTCTTCCTGGGTATCTGTCATTCCCTCTTCTTCCTTTGTGGTCCCTTTTCCCTGATCAGAGGTGCAAACTTCCCCTCAACCTGACCCTTCCCCAGGTGTTGAATACCTTCCTACTCTCACTGCTATCAAAATATGTGCCCCAGAGAACTGATGTGATTAACTGATGGTGTTTAGAAACTGCTCTGGATTCCCAGCTTGGTCTTTAGAATATTCAGAAGGAGTAATGGCCAAAGAAGGTTTAAGAAATAAAAGAGATTTTTCTCTGACATATTTGGCCAAGTCATGTTAAAAAGAATTTAGATGAAGAGTAATCTTGAAATATCTATGCAAAAGAGCTTGGAAAGGAAAGAATCATAAAATATGAGTAGGAAGGGATAGTAGAGGTTATCTAGTCCAATCCCATCATGTTACAAATGCAGAAACTGAGGTCCAGATTAGCTAAGTGACATGCCTAGTGGCAGGAATGGAATTTGAACACAGTACTTTGGGTTTCAAATCTCGTATTGTCCATTGAGCTCATCTTATTTGTGGGGCAACTATGTCCTCAGGAAAATGCTTATTTGATTGGTGGTCAATTTCTCAAAACTTAAAACTTAAATTGGCAGTCTATTTCTCAAAACTTAAGTCCAATACTTAAAAATATCAATTGAATATTTATCAAATACCTACTGTGTTGTCTAATAAGAGGGGTAGTGGGATGAATCATTATGTTATTCAGATTAACAATTTCACAAATTGAATAATGAACAAGCTTGAATTGAAAAAGCTTTGGGAAAATGAAACTCCTTTCCTTCAGTACATGTGTAGGGGGACTATGGGAGTAGAATATTGCATATAATGTCAGATGAAATCAATATATTGGTTGCTTTTATTTAACTTTTTTTTCCTTTTAAAAAATATTGCTAGGGAAGATTCAATGGATAGGAAAGGAGAAAGATTTATATATTCAGAAGTGGTGTGATGGAAAAAATAAAAGACATCAATGCAATTTTTTAAAAAAAGAATGAGTTAGTTGGAAAGAGTCATATGAACAGGGTTAAAATATGATTTTCCTGTTTTGACTGGGAAGGGGAAAAAAGAGGAAGTCATTGTGACTTCCTTAGTCACAAGGAAGTAGCTTTTCCTTAACCTTTGCCATCTTAACTTTAGCTGGTTCTTTAATGAGGAGAGAGACCTTGCCAATAAATAGAAGCAAAAATATGAAAATATTTTTAAAAAGCAGGGAAAGGCAGAGAAAGAAAGAAAAGAGAGAGGAAGGGAGGGATAATAGAGGAAGAGATGATGACTAGAGTTGTAAATAGAAATACCTTAGGTGAGTGAAAATTAAAGCCAATAATTAATATTAGTTATAAATTAACTATAATAGTCAATAAGTTGAAAGTAAACTAGAGGAAGTTATAAGTTAACTAGAGAATAATCCATCTTGCAGTTTATTTTTCTTTTAATCTTCCCTTTAAATTATATCTTTTCTCATGAATTGATAAAGGAAGTAATTAGTCATTTAATACATAAGTTAACTAACTTACATAGTGTGTAAGTTCCTTGAGATCAAGGTGCTCTGACTCATTTACCCTTGTATTGTCCAGAATTAGTCTAGTCTTTTTCATTAAATAGGTCCTTAATAAATGTTTGTTGAATGAATAATATGTTCTTATAGATTCATTTCAGAAAAATTTTAACAATGAAAATGTGCTGAAATTCATAGGACCTATGATTTCACTGGTGTGGGAATAACTTTACCAATGCAGATTCAAACTGGTCTATAACTTAGAATCTTAGAGAGTTGAGGCTCAGAGAGATTAAACAAGAGTTTATGATTTCATATAAAATTTTCTTTTCCCCTTTGTATATTGAAATATTCATATGTTAATAATTTTTAAATTAATAATAAAAAAGAAAATTAAAGTTTAAAAAAGTTTAACTCAAGAAAAAAATGGGACAAACTTTTATAGATTGCACTGATGCCTCACACCTATATGTCATGAATTCTTTCCTTAAGAAGGGAGTCAGAAGATGCTGAATATGGCAATCATCGACATTGAAAATGGTTGAATCTTAAAAGAACTAATAGGTTTCTGAATTGCCTGTTTTTGTACAATCAAATCATTTGCTGATTAAAGCAAAGATCAAAATCAGCACCACTTTAGAATAAAGGATAAAGATGAGAAACTATGTTGGGCAATTAGGACAGCTCCTATGTTACGTATTTAAATACTTTTGATAAGCAGAACTAGCTCTGTAGGATGAACCAAACACCGATGCCAATGCTGACCCTCATCAGACTGCAGAAAATGTTGGTTGATATAGATAGCAGAAGAGTGACCATGGAAGTTGAAATTGTGCTACTAGACGTAATCAGACTAGAGCAAAAGCATTTGCCAAGAATGTTTTCATTAATCAAGAACAAAGGATGGAGATTTGAAGCTGATCAGATAGCATCATAATTCCAACGATAAATGATACTGACTATTGATCCGGTGGTGTCATTTGGGAAATCAAAGTCTTTCAGTTCTGGGGGATCATGGAGTATACTGATGATTAGATCATTAAGAGACAGATTTATATATACTGTATTGTTGCCAAATTTGTTGCTGGAAAATCACATGCTGGCACTTTGCCCTGTGTTTCTGAGAGGTTTTCACATCCATAAGACCAAGGACTCCCATAGTATCTGGGCTACCACTAGACCATGGGGTGATAACAGTTCTGGAAAAGACAGTGGGAAGGATGTCTTTGCACAACATTCTCCTCACTATAATCGAGATAATGTGCATGTCATGCCACCACTCATTTCACAATATGTTTCTTTTTTTTTTAATCAGGAAGGACAATATAGTTTCTGACAACTCCCAAAGGGGAAATGGATAAAGGAACTAACACTGATGTAGAAATCACTTTGGAAAAGGAGTCCAAAAGAGTCTAACACCCAGCTAAAGCAATAAGTATTTTATCTCCTTGACAATAAGAGAGTATAGAGGCTCTATCATTTCCAAGTCTCATTCAAGAAGGGAGATAGATAGGGAAGTTTATGAGTAGAAATTTCTCTGGAATCTCAACTTTAGAATATTCAAAATGAGAAATGAGTTTAAAAGCTTTAAGAAATAGAAATAATTTCTCTTTGAAATATTTGGTGGAATCATGTGTTGAAGAGCAATATTGTGACATTCTATACAAAAAAGCTTGAAAGGTGGTGAGAATCTCTTTTTTCCCCCTCCTCATCCCATATGACCCAGATACTCCCTTTTATTTTCTTTTTGCAAGGCAAGGGAGTTAAGTGACTTACCCAAGGTCACACAGCTGGGTAATTATTAAGAATCTGAGGCTGGATTTGAACTCAGATTTTCCTGACTCCAGGGCCAGTGCTCTATCCACTGGGCCACCTAGCTTCCCCACCCAGATACTTTCTGACACTGAACTTTCTCCTTGCCAAACTGTACCTTCTCCTTGTCAAGGCAAACCCTCTATATGTACCAGTTATCCCATTCCATTTCATTTTCTCTAGCAGATTTTCCCCTCTATCATCCCCACTCTATCACAGATCTTCAGTCTTTGTTTTCTTTCCATTCTTCCTATCTCCCCCATTTCAAAAAGCCCTTGCTTGATCTATCCTTCCCTGCTGGCTGTTCTCCCATATCTCTCTTCTCTTTTGTAGCTAAACTCCTTGATAAAGCTGTCTATGATAGATGCTTAAGAGCATAACTAGCTCTGTTAAGCTTAAGCATCTATCCCATAGAGTTGCTATATTTGTGGGAAAAGTATGAGATCTACCTATCCATCTCTTGGGTGAAGCCAAAGGAACTGGTAAATTTTGTCAATCTTTGACCTCTACATGCGCTCATAGATAGACCAAGATTCATTGCTCTGAGATTGCCTTTCCCCTCAATGATGGAACCATATTCCCAATGCTAAAAGTCCACCCTCTTCAAGCCCCTGAGAAACAATTCTATCTTTGGTTCTACTATAAGGGAACTTCCCAGCAGTGAAGGAGGATGGTTTTAAAAAAAAAATAGATACCCAGAGTACAAACATGAGTGTGATATGGAACAAGTAGCTTTATTCCTACACATAAAAAGGAATACTAAGCCAGGAAACATTTTAGAATGATTATAATCAGTTGAAAGGATAGTATTCAGACCTTGTGAAGATATTTGCAGACAGCTTCTTGTCAAAGGCTGCTTGCTGTTTTACATATCACCTCTACTGAATAAGTCCAATCAATGCCAAGTGGTCTCTTTCCTTCCGGTGGTCTCTTTGTGTGAGTCATTCTTTCCATCCCAGCCAGTCTTCCTCTTTTGCTGTTGCCAGGGCAACTATTCTAGTAGCCATTATCCTGCTGTTCCTGTTCCCTAGAAGATGCCAGCTGCCTTTTGAGATCTCACAAACCCTGCACTAAAGGAAAGAAGATACAAATGGAAGGTGGTCCCATCTCAAGCACAAGTTTTGCCTAGGAGACCATGAACTCACAGCCTATGGCTAGATAGAGAGAAGTGACCAACTAACCCTCTGGAACTCAGCAGTCATCATTATTCTTCAAAGTAGACAAGAAGAAGGGACCTAAGGGGTTGATGAAGATTACCATGAAATCATGGCTCTGCAGCCAACTTAGACAATCATGATAGGAGCAGTCAAAGGAGTTTCATCTGCTCTGAAGTAGGAGGTGAAATGGCCCCTTCATCACACACCTCAGAATTTATTCTAAATTTGTTATCTTTTCGATGGGTTAAGCCTTAATAGACTTGTGCAACTAAATAATACAAAGTGTCGGTATTAATCTTCTGGCAACTTCCAGAACTGCAGGCATTGGAAAAAAGTATATGTCTGTGAGTCTGGCTTGAAAATTGCAAACCTAATAAGTATTGACAGATGTCACAAACAGAAATGACTGCTAAGTCATTTGAGCAATGAGATTGAAACCTAGACATTTTTATATGATCCCTACAGCTTCTCAAACTTCTCCAAAACAGAAATTATGTATAGATCAAACAACTTCAGCTGTCCTTAAGTCTAGGACACCCTGAATTCAAAACCAGGTAAAAAAAATTACCCCAAACATATGAAACTCTCACTGACTAGTTCACTTGGTACCCTATCCCTACCAACAGCAAAGCTATAGTAGCAGACTCCCAAACTCTGCTTCCAACCAAACCTACCCTCACACTTTTTCCTTCTTTCCCTCCTTCCAGTGCTATGGAGACCCTAGATCCAGGCTAAGAAATTTGTCTAGGCTGCGACAACCAGCCGGTGTCTGCATTCCCATAATATCAGTGTTGCATATCTTTGAATTTATGATGCAGACAACCCCATAGCACCAGCCTAGCAGCAATCTGAGCTGGTGCTAGGCAAGAGAACTAAGTAACAGAGGGAGTGGGACAGGACTCCAGAATGTGATACTATATGGGATTGGGAAGCTGTGCAGAACTCCACTAAGCTGAAGGAAGGAGTACTCAATCAATCTGGGGCCAATTCTGACCATCCAAAAGTCACTTGGGGCAGAGACTTTGACTGATGAACTGTAAATTGCTCAGTGTGGGAGAAGGTTTAGACACTCTTTTGAGATTCAATCCCTAAGAGAATCGCTGAGAGGGGATGGAGTCAAAAGTGAATTGGGGAAGTGAAGGGGGGGAAAAAAGACTGAAATTATCAAGTACCTTAGGAAAAGAAAACAAAAATATTTTGAACATAAATAGACAAACTAAGGAGGAAATCATTAACTACAAAAGGAACTATGATCTCTAGATCTATGAAATTAGTTCAGGTATCTACAATTAAATATCGTAAAATGAAAGGAAATGACCCAAAACTTGATGAGAATGTGGAGGGTTAACATAGAACCACAACACATTGTTTTTGAGTGGTTCAAAAGGAAAAAAAAAAGAATTGTGAGAGCAAGTTACAATCTACATAGCAAAAATAATGGACAGAATAGAAAAACTGGAACCTGTGATGGAAAGTCTCACCAAAAGAAATAAAAAAGAGAACAACATTCTAGGAATGTAAATATATGGAATTGAAGGACCATCTGGAAGAAGAGAAGCAAAAATCAATAACAGTAAAAGAAAATATGCTCACTATGCAAGCAAAACATACTGATTTCAAAGACAGGATGCACAGAAACAACCTAAGGATCTTAAGTCTACTAGGAGAACAAGGGAGGAGAAAAAACTTTAACAGCATAATTCAAGAAATAATAGAACTGCCCAGAGCTTCTAAACAAAGAAAATGAAATTCCAAATGAAAGAATTCACAGATCACCTCCAGAAGAAAAAAAACAACCCAAGACTGCAAATTCTCAGACACATTGTAGTTAAACTTAACATTTCAATTCAGAAATTACAAATTCTGCATGATCAGGAGAAAGTCTTTCAAATGAAAGGAAGTTTGAATAATGCAGGGCTATGCTGCACCCAATAGAAAACACAGAAGAGAATGGGGGTAATGTATTGCAAAGAGCTGGATGCAGCCAGGAAACCTCTATGATTAACATGCATGAAAAAAAAGATGGAAATTCAATAATAAATGTTTCAATTTTTTAAAAAGAGGCATTTTTTAAAAGAAAAGCAGAACTGAAGAGAGTATTTTTCTTAAACATTCCAAATTACAGAAATTCAGGAGGAGTAAGTAAATGCACCATCCAAGCACAGCAACAGCAACAACAAGAATGACAAACAGAGACACCAGTAAGACAAAAAGACAGGCTTGAAGGGGGAAATCAGAGGAGGTAACAGTAAAGATCTGGGCATAGAGCATTATGGATATAGAACCTGGTGATACCCTGCCTACAAGGTGAATCAGTGTTTTTTTTGTGTGTGTGTGTGTGTGTGTGTGTGTGTCTGTGTGCTGTGACATTACTTTATAATATGTGAGGGTACATGAAAGGGGAAAGGGGAAAAGGGTGACAGGGAGAAATTCACTTCAGTTCAAGGCATAGCAATGAGGGGAAGGTGAGCCCCAGTGTTCTCAGAAAAAGAAGAGTCTAAGGGGAGTAAGAAGAAGAGGGGGAAAATACTGAAAAATATGGGAGAAGGTGTGGGAAGAAAGCCTTCCTTTGATTGTGGGAGGGAATTTCACTGATGAATGCTTTTTTTTGGGGTCAAGGAGATGACTTGTAAAGGGAGATGGGAACCCTGTAATATGTGTGTGGTCTGGGAGATTTGGTGCTTGAAGAATCTGTTTATTCTACCTTGAAGTGGGGGAGGGGAGTAGAGTTGGAACTCCTTGGGGTAATTGGTACCTGGGGTGGTAGAAGAACACAAACTCAGGGAGGAGATTTTGAAGCAAATGAGAGAAAAATGGTAATCAGAGGAGGGTATGGATCAATGAGGGACTGTATATTCAGAGAAGGGAGAAAGGGACCTACCTTGTATCAGTGTCCTGTCTGGCAAATGCAAAAATTGGCATTGTTTTGGGAAGGAGTCACAATGAAAAGGAGAATCCATGGGGCAATTTTTACAAGGCAGTGTTAGAAATTGTCTAGAATAGAGAGCCTTGAAATCCTTGACTGAGTGATGAAAATAGAGAAAAGAGAGAGACCACATTTACCAAGTTTTTTTTTTTCTCTCCAGGCTTGGCTGTAACCAGGCACAGTTGCTCAAAAATAACAAAGCAGTTCTGGAGTTCAGGATTCTTATTCTAAAGTTCTCCCGTTTGTCTTATGCAAACAGTCCACTGGGAAACAAGGACCAGGACATTCTTTTCTCTAGAAAATGAACTGTATCTGTATTGCTACTTTCTAAGTGTTAGCCAGCTAGTCTCCCATTTTGCTTTGTCTTTGCTCCCTTTCAAATAGCAATTAGAAATAAGAGTTGGACCAAAGAAAGGGTAGGATCATAGTTTAGGGTGGATGTAATGATGATCAGCAGATAATGGTAAAATCTTTTTCTTCTTTTTCTCTTCCAAAGAGGATAATCTTTGGATAATGAAGGGTGGGACAAAAATGGCTTACAGGGCATTGAAAGTAAAGATAAATGAGGAGAGGGTCTATGAGTATTTAACTACCATCACAAGACCTATCCAATCAGCATGGTACTGGTTAAGAAATAGAGTGGTGGATCAGTGGAATAGATTAGTTACAAATTATATTTTAGAAAATTGCCATAGTTATTTAGTATATGATAAACCCAGAGCTCCAAGCTTCTGGACTAAAAACTCATTATTTGGCAAAAACTGTTGGGAAAAACTAGAAAACAGTATAGCAGAAAATAAGTATAAGCCAAAATACCATATAGAAAGATATATACCAAGATAAGGGTCAAAATGATACACCAAAAGAATGAAACTGTAAGTAAATTAGGAGAGCATGGAGTAGTTTACCTATCATATCTATGGGTAAGGCAAGAATTTATGAACAAAAAAGCGATAAAGAACATTACTATATGTAAAATAGATAATTTGATTATATAAAATTTGAAAAAGTTTTTTACAAACAATACTGATGTAACCAAAATTATAAGAAAAGCAGAAAAATGCAACAAATATTTTTGATAAAAGCCTCATATCTCAAATATGTCAAGAACTGAGTCAAATTTATAAAAATACAAATCATTCCCCAATTGACAAATGGTAAAAGTATGTGAGCAGGGAATTTTCAGACAAAGACATAAAAGCTATCTATAATTATTGGAAAAAATGCTCTAAATTACTATTGATTAGAGAAAATCAAATTAAAACAACTCTGAGATAACACTTCACAAGCAGCAGATTGGCTAATACAACAAAAAAGGAAAATGTTGTATGTTAGAGGTATATGGGAAAACTGCAACACTAATGCATTTTGTGGAATTGTGAACTGACCCAACCATTCTGGAGAGCAATTTGGAGCTATGCCCAAATGGCTATAAAATCGTGCACATCCTTTGATCCAACAATACACCTGCTAGGTCTATATTCCAGAGATATACCAAAAAAGGGGGAAGGGAACCTAGTGGTACAAAAATATAGCAGTTCTTTTTGTAGTGGTTAAGAAATGGAAATCCAAGGGATGCCTACTGATTAAGAATGGTAAACAAGATGTGGTGTATGGTTGTAATGGAATATTATTGAGCTAAAAGAATGTCAAGCAGGATGATTTCAGAAAAAAACATGGAAAAATTTACATGAACTGATGCATAGTTAAATAAATAGAACCAGGAAAATATTGTACACAATAATAGTAATATGTTCAATGAAGAACTATGAATGTTTTAGCTATTCTCAGCAAACAATGATCTAAGATAATCCCAAAGGACTAATAATAAAGCATATTATCACCCTCCAAAGAGAGAGCTGTTATTATTTGAATTCAAACTGAAGCATGGATTTTTCATTTTCTCTTATTTGAATTTTTTTTTACATGACTAATATGGAAATGTTTAATGTAATTGCACTTGTATATCCTGCATCTTATTACTTTCTGTCTCAGGGAGGAGGGAGGGAAGGAAGAAGAGATGGAATTTGGAACTCAAAACTTTAAATAAAAATGTTTTTTTAAAAAAAAGTCATGACCTAAACCAACTTACATGTTAAGGTATAGAAAAAACTGCTCAGAGGCAGTTACTGAGTCCCTATTGATCTCTGGAAGAAAATTTTCACAGCATAGGTGCCATAGAACTGGGGAAGGGCAACTATTACCTAGATTTTCACAAATGGAAAGAGGGTAGAAGTCTGAGAACTTATAAGCCTATATGGTTGACTTCTATTTCTGTGAAAAATTCTAGGACATTTCTTTAAGGTGAGAGTTTTTGAGCATTTGGAAAAGAAACAGTGGCCACTAAGAGTCAATATAACTTCATTAAAGTAGGTCAAGCCAGACTAACCTCATTTCTTTTTCTCAAAAGGTAAATAGACTGATGGAGTAGGATAACACTTACATTTCAGTAAAGCATTTGTAAAGTTCTTCTCTCATGCTTTCAAAAGGAGAACAAGGACTTTTTGCTGTGACAGGGAATTCAAGGCTAAGGTTAAAAAGTACTGTACCTCCCTTTCCAATGTTACTAAGTGTTTCTTGACGATAATCAAAGATTTAAGTAAGTTTATGTGGTCTTAACTAGTTGCTAGGGGTATCTTTGCTGCCCCCATTTAGGAGTCACAATATAATATTATAATATTGGAGTGGTTGGCCATTTCCTTCTCCAAAGGTAGGAAATAGAGGAAAAAAAGAATTTACTTGGGGGGAGGGAAGCAAGATTAGGGGAAAAATTGTAAAACTCAAAATAAATAAAATCTTTAAAATAAAAAAAAAGAATTTACTCACTCTAACTTAAGTTGGGGCAAAAACTGGGGACCTGAGTGTGGTGATGGTAATGGTAGTAGATGAATAGAAAAAACTCAACAGACATTTAACAGACACCCTTTTGTGTCAATTAGCTATTTGTTGGCCTTTCAATAAAATAAAATTATGTTGAGACATGTTTACATAGGAATATCTCACAAAAGAATGTGAAGAAAGAAACTCTAGAAGCAGAAGAGTGAAAAAGAAAAACAGCAAAGAATAGCTTCAGAGGCAGAGGAAAGGAAGAATAGAGAAAGTAGTGCAGCTACTTTAGGGAAGCTTTGGATATTGCCAAAGAAAGCAATGAAAAATGGTACTGAGAAGCAGTATCCCAGTTTCTAGGAGAGAGAACCAGTTAGAGGTATTCTAGTCATGATATAACCCTTCTTCAGATAGAAGAATATGTTCTCTAAGGAGTACTCCCTTCCCTACTGGAATGAGCCCCCAAACAATTATATTGATTATGTTATTTATACTAGTAGCATTGAAGCTCACCATTCTACCCCAGACCTCTCTGTTCAGACCATATAAGCAATAGAGACCCCTTGATAAAAAGGAATTAGTTCATAAAACTAGTGTTTAAGTGATGCTGTTTACTTTGTTGGAGCATTATTGTCAGTCATGTTTCAGTGTGGCTGTGTACTTTATTTAAATGATGTTGTCACCATGGCTACCAGAATCCTGGAGAACTAGCTGATGTTCATAGGCAGGATTTGACCCTGTCTATGAGCACCAAATGACCCATATATAGAAGACTAAGTGGCACAGTTGATAAAGTGCTGAGCCTGGAGTCAGAAAGACTCACCTTTGTGAGTTCAAATCCAGCCAGACATTTATTAGCTGTGTGAATCTGAGCAAGTCACTTAACCCTGTTGCCTGTTTCTCATCTGTAAAGTGAGCTGGAGAAGGAAGTGGCAAATCACTCTAGTATCTTTGCCAAGGAAACCCCAAAATGAGGCCATGAAGAGTTAGCTGGACATGACTCAATAACTAAAACAAGAACTCTGGGTTTAGATATATTTCATAACTTGTATGATGAAACAATTAAAAGGACTTTATATCTTTCTATCCTGAGCTCTAGTGTCATATTACAAACAGCCTGTTGGACAGTTTGAACTGAATGTCTTATATGTATTTTAAACTCAGTTTTCCTGAAAACCTACTTCCCCTTTAAACTTCCCTATTTCTGTCAAGGGCATCATTATCATCATCACCCACTTTCACAAACTTGGTTTCATTCTCAACTTCTCACACTCACTCTCACTCCATATATCCAATCATTATCAACTTTTATGATTTCTCACATATTTTCCTTTCTTTCTAGCATACAACCATAGCCCTAGTTCAGAACCACAATCTCACTATCCCAGACTATTGTGATAAACTTCTAAATGGCCTCACTACCTTAAGCTTCTCCCCAGTCGAACCCCTTCTCTACACAGCTGCCAAGGTGATTCTATGGAAATGCAGGTCTGACCATGTTCCAGCTTGCCCTTCCTCCCACCCTCCTCCATACAGTGGTTCTTTATTGTCTCTAGGATCAAATATAAACTCCTCTATTTGCCACTGAAAGTTCTTCACACCTTGATCCTTTCTTATTATTTTAGTTTTCTTATACATTACTCCTATCCATGTTCTGTTCTGCTATAACTCGACATATGTGTTTGAAAAAATGATCAAGCTATGCAGAATTTTGCAATAAAACCCACAGGATTTATGGGAAGATAGAGTTTGGGATTCAAGGTTTCACTGGTGACACATTACAAAAAAGGTAGGAACCTAATTAAAATGGGAATGTAGTTTTCTACATGTTAAAAACACTACAATAACTAGCAGAACTCTCTGAGGCCTTGCTCTGCTGCTCTGTCTGTTCCCAAAAGACTGGTCTAGTAAAGTCAATCATCTACAGTTGAGAAGGTAGCCTTGATGGGCTACAACTTTGACAGACAGATGGCCCCCTTCATTATCTGAGGCAATGGGGGTAGAATGGGGATTATGGAGGTAGATATAGACAGAGACACAGGCATAATCACATAAACATAAACATACATACATACACACACATATACTCTCTTCACACTCTCTTCTGCTTCCTTTGTTTTATTTTTCCTTTTAAATTGTAAGTTCCTTGAGGGCAAAGACTGATTTTAAAAAATTTGTATCCTCAGTACTTAGTAACTTGGCACAAAGTACTTAATTGAAGGCTTGTGGGGGGAGGGGAAAGAGAAAAAGGAAAAAAAGAAAAAAGAAATTTACAATGATAATTTTATTATTTATTAGATGTTTAAAAGAAATAGCAAGTTGAACATAATAGATTTGCAGTTTTATGTACAATCATCTTTTTTTATTAAACTATGTTATAAAAAGGTTTAAAATTAAAAATTGAAAATAAATATAATAAACATTTTCTCTAAAAAGTTTATTAAATGTAATTGACTATAGCTGTTTATGTACTTATTGTCTCCCTCACTGGAGTGAATATAAACTGCTTGAGAAAAAGGACTGCTTTTACTTACTCTTTATATCTCTAGTGGTTTGCTTATTCTTTGAATATCTAATATGATGCCTATTTTATTGTTTAATAATAATTATTATTTAATAGTTATTTATTATTTAATATCTATTTATTTAATTATTGGAATTATTTAATAATAAAACCTGGAATTTATGTAGTGCTTTAAGGTTTACAAAAGTACTTTACAAATATTATCTTATTTAATCCTCAGGTGAGGAAGGAGGTGCTTTTATTATTCTCATTTACAGATAAGGAAATTGTATAGAAGAGAGAGGTTAAATGATGTGCCCAATATCACACAGCTGAAGTTGAATTTCAACTCATCTTATTGACTTGAAGTCCAAAGTTCTAATTCATTGCATCCTTAACTGCCTTGATAGATAGATTGAAATATTGATTTGGGGCAATTAGATATTAACAGTATAGAAGATGATGTGGTAACTGTACCAAAACAGTTGTCAGATTCCCAAAGAGATAAATAATCAGGGGGTTTACTGGGAAATTAATTCTTAAGCCCCCTATTGTTGGTCAGAAGCTAGAGAATGATTGAAAGACTCCAAGATGAAAGTAAAAAGGATTGAGAATGATATAAGATGTTTGCCGAGGGTAATGAAACCCTCCTCAACAGTCAAAGACTAGAACCATTCCTTTCCTCAGCAGTTAGGGACAGGAACTAGGGTGTCAGACTACAGCCAGCTAAGTACAATTAGAAGAGTTTACTATTCTGTTTTTTTAAAGGAGACTTTAAAAATGCAAAGAAATCATGCTATAGGAAAATTTAGCCTAGAGAAGAAAATTCTAGGGGACACAAGAGATATATTCAGATGGTTGTAGGGTGATCTATGGGAAAGGGATTAAAAGTGTTTTTTTATTTGATGTCAGAGGGCAGAAGTGAGAGCAAAAACTTGCTTAGAATTGAAACTACTGAAAAATCATAGCTTCTTCTCCTTCCCTTAATCCTTCCTCTACTTCCTAAATTTTTCCTCCCTAGACATTTTCAAGCAAAGACTGGATGACTATTTTGCCATCATGGTGGGGTGGGGGAAGGAATTCTTAGGCAGATGAGACCTCTGGGTCCTTTCAACTCTTAGATCTTCTGTGATCTGTGTGTGATTAATATAAGCCTAATGGACAAATCCCCTAACTGTGATTTTAAGTCTTCACCAAGATGAGGACAGTATTTGGGAATGGGGATGGACTTTGCTCCTTGTGGAATAACATCCTGTAAGGATCTGTCTCCTCTTCCTCTGGTAAGCCTAGTCTGATGGTGTCAGTCCTGCTTAGCCATGTTCAGGTCTCAGTTGGGGGATGGGTGAATTGTTGATGATAACTTGGGGAGATTTTTAATATTCTGCCAGGTGTTTGAAAATTAAAAGGGGAATCATGTAATGTGGCTTAGCTCTGAGAAGGGGATTTTGGTTCATTTGAACTTGATTTGACCTTCCTCACTTTACACATCAGTGATGCCTGAAAATTTCACTAAGAAAGAGTACTTATTTTTGAGACCTCAGACTCCAAAGCCCAACACAAACTTAAAAAAGCCACTGGACTGACCTGATTTCCCCTGGGGCACTTTTGCCCTCCCCTAAGAGGTAGGAACACAATGTACTCTGAACTTTTCCCTTTCCTCAGTACCTTAGTTGAATAAAATGGGAGTGATTTTGTTGACCAAAGAAAGCCAAAAGCAATATTCCACTCATCATCAAAGCTACTTTTCTCAAAGAGAAATTCATATATTAGCTACAGATTGGCCATTAAAACCACAGATTCTGAGCTGTAAGAGGTTGTAGGGGTCAGCTGGTCCCAAATCTCTTCCTTTATAAAATGAATAAGTTGAGCCCCAGGAAGGGTCATGATTTGTCCTATGTTCATACAAGTAGTAAGCCAGAATTCAGACCTCCAGCCTTCTTATTACAAGACCAACACTCTTTCCCCTGTACCCTCTTCTAAAGACCACTTCTCAGGAGTATCCTGGAAATAAATTAGGTTTCACCTGGTTGACAAGTTGACTTAAATCAAGTGCCAGACTTTGAGGCCTTTGTCTGACTTTTAAGTAAGGAATGCTCTCAGGGGTATAAGCATACACTTATTAAAGAGGGCATATGCCTCAATGATCAAGACAAGTCTTTCTGTTATGGGTTTTATAGTAGCAGGACCTACAAAATCCCCTTGCTGGTCCCATGGCTCTAACACACTAATCCCTCCAGATGTCACTCTAAGTAGTCTGGAGGGTAAGAGATTTAATCAAAAGAATGGATGGAAAAGAATGGAATTTTTTCCTAGCCTTTAGTATTGCTATTCCAAGTCTATGGGAACCCTGACTCCAGTAAAATTTATCTACTCTCTTCCTTCTGAACATACATACCTTTGTTATCCACCATGTCATCTACTTTCCTTTACTTGGAATGTCCTTCTCTCTCCTTTTTTTCTATTGACATTCTACCCAACATAAAGGTTCAAGTCCTATTTATTTCCTCTATGATGCTTTCCTTGGTCACTCCAGGCCAAAGGTGGTTGCTCCTTCCCCTCAACGTTATGAGATTTGAGGGGAACCAAGCAGCCAAAGTATCTTTTTCTTCTCCAGTTTCTGAAATAATATATGCTACAAAGTGACACTTAGAAATTCTGTCTTCTGTATCTTTCTCTTCATATGAAATGCCAAATCTCCAGCTCTTTTCAAAGTTCAAGGACACTTCACAGAAGGCCATTCTTGATGCCCTTTCTTGAAATTGCTAGTGTTCCTACCTTGAAATTGCTTTGTATTTATTGTTTATATATTTTGCCTCATTTATATGTATCAATGTTTCTCTGATGGAACACAGAGTTCTTTTTTTTTTTTTTAAAGACAGAGTTCTTGAGGGCAAAGACTAAATTTTTTATTTTTAGATTCCCAGTGCTTAGCCTGAGGCATAATACTCAGAACATAGTATTTAATTCTCTTAAGGAAGTGCAATATCTGAGCTTCCCACCAGGTGGTATTCTACCCAATTCAGTGGTCTCAGTTTCTTTTTGGTGTATTGCCTCCCCAAAAGTCTTCAGGTTTCCCATTGGCTTCAAACCTAGATTGCTTCTCTACCTCTAAACCTGTGGTACTGACCAGGTTGTAATTAAGCTAGGGGATGAAGTAGAATATAAAAAGATAATTTATAAAAGTCCTCATCCCATCTGTCTAGGCTCCTCTTTCTTAACTTGCAACCCCCTCTAGTCATTGATACCATTGTATAATCACATAATTTATTGTACATAAAGTAAAATGAAAAGAAATAGATTAGAATTTACATTTGGAGGCACACATCTTTAGTCATCTCTAACCATGAACACTTAGAACTTTTGGAAAGGAGTAAGGGAAGAGTATATCCAGACTTTATCTTTCCTTGTATAAAAAATGGAAAGAATAGGATATGGTAATAAAAATCAGTCTTCCCTTCACCAATCCAATGGAGATTCATAAAAGCTGACATTCTTGAAAATGTGATATTCCCTCTTTCACTCACTGTTCCAGTCCCTACTTCTGGGTCAAAATTTCTCCCATAGTGTGGAATCCACTTTCTAGTTGTATTTCTGGTCACCAGAGTAGCTATGATCATAGTCACCATGGCCATTGTTTTATCTAGCCTAATTAGAAGTATGGCAGCCTTCAAAGGCTCCCAAGGTTACCTGAAGTCTCAATCTAAGGGAAATGGAAGGAAGGGAATTCATTTTTGGATGATGCTGTATACAGATTACATCTCCCTTTTACTCCTATTACATAAATTTTTGCCCCAGAGTGCATTCAGGGTAGAACAGTTTCCTTTGTCTCCTGTTTGGTTTTATCTCCCTTTCTAAAAAAGTTTCTAAAAAGTGGGGTCCTTGAGATCCCATAGAAATGAAAATGTAACGTAAGAATTAACTAGGCATTTATTATATATTCTTTTGAGGTAGTGTCCTATGAAAAAGGCAAATGTTGCAAAGTGGGACAACAAATTAGCCACTATCAGTCATTATCACCATAGTGTGAATCATCATCATCATCATCATACATAGTTAACATTTACGTAGAGCTTACTAAATCCCAGGCACTATGTTAAGTGTATCACAAATATTATCTCATTTGATCCTCATAATGACCCTCTAAGGGATGTACTATTATTATCTCCATTTTGTAGATGAGGAAACTGAGGCAGACAAAAGTTCAGTGACTTGCTCAAAGTCACACAGCTAGTATCTGAAGCTGAATTGGAACTCAGGTTGAGATGACCAACTAGCTAAGCATTAACAGGCATCTGTGCTGTGGTACATAGATTAATAGGTTTTTCTGAAGAAGGGAGAATCATACAGAGCAGAAGGTCAGGCTTGGATGGAGCTGAATTTCGTGAACTTTGAAAGTGATCTGTGTGTGTCTAGGTGAATTCTTCTCATGCCGTGTGTGTGTGTGTGTGTGTGCACGTGCATGAGTGCGTGTGTGCATGTGCGTGTGTGTGTGTGTGTGTGTGTGTGTGTGTGTGTGTTTTCAGAAAAACAAGTCGATAAATCCTCAAGTCATCTTGAGGAGATATACATTCAGGAAGAGAAGAAGTTATTTTAGTCTTGAGGTCAGAAAGGAGTGGGTGTTTCAGGCAGATAAAGAGAAGGTGGCTAAACTAGACTAAGGAATTGTAACTTGGTACACTAGCTTAGAAAATTTTAAAATGACCAAATCTAGATTTATGCAATTTTCTTTTTCTATGAGACTTTACTTTATCTTGGTATATTATCATGAATTTGTCTTTTTCCCTTAGAAGTAAAATGGAAAAAAGTAGTCTTGAGATATAGAATGTGTGGAGACAAGTGGTAGAAGAGAGAGAGAGGAAAGTGGGTGCTGGAATCAAACACTAAGATACACCTAAACCCACATATGGAGATGAAATATACACATATTGTGTCAGTCAATAAGCATTTCTTAATCAACTAAATGCTTAGGATACAAATAAGAGCAAAAGACAAACAGAACATAAACATAGAATTAACTCTGGAAGTGACACTTGGTTCACTTCCTCCCTTTTATTGAGTTGATGCTGAAACCCAGAGACAAGAAGATATTTGCCAAAAGTCACACAGTTAACAAGTAGCCAGAAGAGCCTTGCTTGGATCCCAGGTCATTTGTCTTTAAATCTAAGGTACTTTAGCATTATATCACCTAGCTTTCCTTAGGCAGAATGGTCTTTATTCATTCTTTGACAAGTATTTAAGTGCCTGTTACCTGTCAGGAATTCTGCTAGATGCTAGGGTCAAAGACAAAAACAAAGCTTTCTCTGGTATTGAGAAATTCACATTCTTGGTGAGATGGGATGGAGGGATAGGGTAAGGAAATGGAAACAACATATATACATTTAAGTAAATACAAAATAAACATAGAGGAGAAGTTGGTCTTTGATCGATTGATCTCCCCTTCTGTACTCCCAAGTTGATACAGTCATAGAAAACAAAGATCAGATAACAGAGATAGTGAGGTATCATGTTAACAAGGTGTTTAACAGCTGTAAAGATACATCAATGTTCACTATTCCCATTCAAAATGTGAAACTGTTTCTTGGATTGAATTGGAAAGGGAGCATAAGATTGACTGGCTGACAATTAGCCATATCCCACTGATATCTTTAAATATTCACTTTATATAGTACTCAATGCAATCTCATAATCTGGAAGATTTGAGTTCCATTTTCAGAAAATGAAAGATTTTTTTTTGCTTTTTTTAAGAGGCAAATTTGATACAGTAGAAAGATATTGGATTTGTAGTCAGAGGACCTGGATTTGAATTCTATCTCTGCTATTACTGCTTTTGCTAATTAATTTCTCTTGGTTTCCATTCTTTGTGTGAAGGACCAGATAGGTTCTAATATCTCTTCAAGTTCCCTATCTATGATATTATCAAATAACTAATTCTTCCAATTAGTTGAGAGTTCATGGTGAATTCCAGAGAGTTTCACTTTGGAGCAGGTTTGCATCAAGTATCCTTGGCATTTATACCCAAAGGAAGTTTTTCTCCTCCCCTCCTCAACTCCTATCAGATATGGCATCTTATACTGGATCCTTCCAGTAGTTCCAGACTTCATTCAAAAGAATTTGAGGCAGTTGAGGGAGAGAAGTCATATACCCTTTTGTTAAATGTTTTTAAAAATTTTGAATGTAAGTATCAATAAAAGGAACATTTCCCTAAGCACAGCAGAATGGAATATGAAACTGGAAATCTTTATTTCATATTGCTTGCTTTAAATAAATAAATATGTGTATACATGGTTAATTTAACACATTAGTTTCAAAACTGTCCTGCTTTTCTGAACTTATTCCTTTCTTTTTTTCTCATCTGTGGAATTAAAAAATATATTTCATTGAGAAACTAAGGGATTGTCCATCTTTTGAAGAACAGCTGAACAAATTACAGTACGTGTATATAAAGAAATGTAAGAAATGATTGTAAGAAATGATAAAAGGAATGGTTTTAGAGAAACCTGAAAAGATGTCTCTAAAGTGATGCAGAGCAAAGGGAGCAAACTCAGAATAATTTATACAATGACAACAAACAACTATAAACTCTGATGAATGCAATGAACAACTGTGATTCCAGAGGACTAATGTTGAATAATGTTACACATCTCCTGAGACAGAAAAGGGTTAGACCAAACATGTAGAATGAGATACTGCTTTTGGACATGGCTAGTGTGGGAATTTTTGTAGATGGTCTATTCACATGGGCTATTGTCTTTTTTTTTTCTTTTTCATTGGATATGGGAAGTGGAAAGGAAAGAAAATAAATACTTGTTAATTTAAAAATATATAAAATATATTTTAATGGACCTCTCTTTTTTTTGTCTCACTATTGGTAGCCACATCTCCAATTAGAAAATTGGAGGGGAAAATCCTTGAAACAAATAGCCAAAGACAAGCAAAAAAAATCCATACTGGTGTTATGTTCAAAAATTTATCTCAATATCTGTTCTATTTCTTTTTGTATGAATAATGATTCATCAGCGGTCCTCTGGAGACACAGTTGGTATTCTCCTATTTCTGTTCTTTTCATTTTCCACCACTTCATACTTTCCAAGATTCTCTGAAATCATCTAGTCATTTTTTAGAGCATGAATTTGTTCAGTCTTTCCCCATTGAAGATGATCTCATTAATTTCTAGGTCTTTCTTTTTCTCTTTTTAAAAAAAAATATTCTTTCAGTATCTTTTCATCAGGAATTCTTGAAAGTTCACTATTCCACTAAAGATTCATTTTCCTCTTGTAAAATTATATTCAGCTTTGCAGAGTAAATTATTTTTGATTGTAAGCTTCTATTTTTTACATTTTTGAATATAGTGTATTCTAAGATCTCTCATTTATAGTAGAAACTGAAATTCTGACTAGTTTTTTTTTCCTTTCTGGTGTTTGCAGTATATTTTTATTTTGAGGTGAAAACAATTTTAGCTATGACATTCCTGGGATTTTTCCTTTTAGAGTTTCTTTTAGGAGGTGATTAGTGAATTCTTTCAAACTTTACTTTGCCTTTTTGTTCTAATAGATCTGGACAGTTTTCCTTTATAATATCTTGAAATATAGTGTTCACCTTTTTAAAAAAAATATGTCATAGTTTCCAAGTAGTCTAATAACTTGATTTCAGGTCTATTGTTTTTATATCAGATGTTTTATATTTTATTCTATTTTCTTAATGTTTTGGTTGTTCTAATATTTTGTGACATCTCATGGGACTATTAATTTGTATTTTGTTTTTATTCTAATTTCCAAGATTCTGCTAAACCTACCACTTTTTGTTATAAGCTATTTATTCTCCTAGAACTTTTAGTTAATTTTGCATCTCTATTGCTTCATTTCCCCCCCTTGACATGTGTATAATTCTTGCAGAAAATCCATTTTCCTTTGAGTCTTTGCTTGAAGTTGTTAAGGAGTTGTTTTTTCTTAAAAATTGGATTTGTGGTTCTCTCTGGATCTGAAACAATTCTTTGTAGTATAAGGTATATTCTTCTTAGTTCTTGAAAATGGGCTTTGATCCAGTGTAAGGCTCCACCTATTGTAATGCTTTGGTTTTGTTTTCAACCTAGTCCTAGCTGCATAAGATTGAATTTGAACTCAGGTCTTCTTAACTCCAGGCTTAGCACTCCATATATTGCTCCACAATCTGCTATAGTTAAGAAAGGGAGAGACTTGAGGTAAGGAGTCTAATAAGTAGGATATTGTAATAGTACAGGCAGAAGATTCAAGTTAAGGTCATAACGATATGAATAAAGAGGAGATAAACATGAGAGATGTCACAGAATTCAAATAGATAAAACTTGGCAACTTATTGGATACAAGAGAGTAAGGAAGAAGGAATAGTCAATCAAGAATAACTTTGAAATTGTGAATCTGGGTGACTGGAGAGATGGTTGTGTCCTGAAAGATGGCTAACAACACAGTAGATAAAAGAACATTGAACCCGGAGTTCAGAAAATATGAGATTTCTAATCTGGCCTCAGACACTTATTAACTGTTACCCTGGGATAGTTTCTTAACCTCCATTTGTCTCAGTTTCTTTATTTATAAAATTAGAATAATAACAACACCAATAACCAACCTTCCAGGGTTGCTGTTGTGAGGATCAAATGGGATAATATTTATAAAAAGAACTTAGCACAATGCCTACTCCACAGTAGACTCTATATAAATTCCTATTTTCCCCTCCTTCCTACAGAGAAATAGGAAGAAGGATATTTTGGGGAAGGAAGATAATTATGTTTTAGATATTTTGATTTGATAAAGTTGTAAAGATGTTGTGGAAGTGGAGTTTAGGAAACAGAATAGGACTTGATATATGTATATATTATATATATATATATGTATATGAATTAACTATATAGTGGTAAAGATTAAGATCATGAAACTTGATGAAATCATTAAAAAAGATGTAGCCAGAGAAGAGAAAAAAAAATCCTGCTAGAGCTTTTGGCAATACCAAATTATAAGAGGCAATCCAACAAAAGAGACTGAGCTATTGGAGGGAAAACCAAAAGAAAATCATACCATAAAAATCTAGACAAGATGAGAAGGTGATCTACAGTATCAGATACAGACTGAGGCAGAGTTAAGTGAAGTATATGGAAGAGATCAGATGATATGTTGGTAGAAAGATATACCAACTCAGAGAAAGTATCATGGTACTAGGGACTGGGAAGGCCTAGGAATCTAGGTGTCTCAAATTGGGGTTCAGAGATCCTTGAAGATTTAGAAAACAGTGAAAGATCAAAGTTTTTAGATCGAAGCTAATGTCATGGACCAGTTTCAAGTAGAAGAAGAAAATACTAGACAATGCTATCTGCAATACCAAAGGCTTTGAGACTGAATCTTTTGGGTACTTTGGCAGGAGGGTGTATTGGGGGGGGTGGAGGGAGAATTGGGTAACCAAGGATTGGAAATTTTTCTTCCCTTATTGCTCTCATATCTGACATCACTTTGTGCCTGGGTGTGAGGTAGGGGGGGGAAATCAATGAAAAGGAAGGAGCAAGTCCTAAAATGGAGAGGCCACCAATAGATTATCTAGTCAGTCACTCTTCTAGGACTAGAAAATTATCTATTTCACAATTTTTATGTAGTAAAAAACAATCACAGAGAGGTACCCTTGGCTTTGGGATTAGAGAATAGGTCTTGGATTTATTAAGTCATTTTTCTGATGTATGATAGTTGTGTGACCATAGATAAGTCAAAATCTCTCTTTGAGCAATTTGAGACTATAAGTTACAAGAGAATTGCTACTCCAACCAGTGAAGGAAGTTTCTGTACCAAGAATTCCTAACACCAGTGAAACCATACTTGGAACCAAAAGCAAAAACCAATCAAACAAAAAAAAAAATCATTATTTCAAACTTGGTAACTGAGAAGAAAGAACTTGTCTTGAAAAGATAGCAGATAGATCCCACCAAGATACTTCAGAATGGTATTAAAATTTTCCCCAAGGGAATAATGCTGTAATGGCTGCATCAAAAAGCTGAATAAATGCCAGCCTTACAAATGAGCAGAAAATATATACTATTCCCCTAAGAAATTCTTACCAGCCTGTTCTTACCAGATAGGTTTCACAGATAGGAAGGAGAATGAAATCATCTTTCTTTAATAGCAGCTTGGATAATTCACATTTAGCCAGAGCTCGAAGTTTTACAAAGTGTTTGTTTCTTTTTTTAATTTAATATTTATTCTCATTTTGTACAAATGTTTTTTTACATTAATAAAATATTCTTGTTTAAGAGTAAATGAAATACCCCCTCCCCCCATAAATATAGACTTGCTTGAGAGATAAAGTAAAGGGGAGAGAAAAAAATTAAAATTAAAAAAAATAGTAATAATTGTAGGTATGGTCAGGTGATGCAATAGATGGAGCACCAGCCCAGGAGCCACGAGCACTGGAGCCCACATCTGGCCCCGTACACCCAACAATCACCCAGCCGTGTGACATGCAAGCCACCCAAACCCCCTGCCCTGCAAAAACCAAAAAAAAAAAGAAAAAAAACCCAAAATAAAATAAAATAGTAATAATAGTAGGGGTGGCTGGGTGGCGGACAGAGCATTGGCCCTTGAGCCAGGAGCACCTGGGTCCAAATCCGGCCTTAGACACCCAAGGATCACCCTGCTATGTGGCCCCAGGTGGGCCACCCAGCCCCATTTGCCCTGCACCCCCCCAAAAATAATAATGATAATAATAAAAAATGTGCTTGAGTCTTTGTTCCAACACCAACACCTCTGTCGCAGGTGGATCACATTCTTTATAAGTCCATGGCAAAAGTTACTTCCATATTTTTCCAACGTTGCCATTGCTGATCGCAACTCCCTCCTTTCGTATTTCTCCGCTACCATGTACTATATTTTTTCTCTCCTTTCACTCTGACTCTGCTGTAGGGTAGCTGAGTGGTGCAGCAGACAGATCCCTGGCCCTAGGGCCAAGAGGCCCCGAGCCCCCCTACCACCCCTTAGGCCCAGCATCCACCTGGACCTATGGTCCCAGACAGGCCATCCAATCCCAGCCCCTTGCAAGAAGTAAAAAAGAAAATGTGTTATATCTGACCACTCTCCCCCTATGGTCCATCCTCTCCTCCATCACTCACATCCCCACCCCTTCCCCCTGCTCCCCCCTCCTTCTTACTCCAGATATCTATACCCCATTGAGTATATATGCTGTTTCCTCTCCTAATCACCTCTGATGAGAGCGAAGTTTCCCTCATTCCTCCTTTCCTTCCCCCCTTTCCATATCATTGCAATAGCTCATTGTAATAAAGAAAAATCTTATTATATGAAATATCTTGGCCTATTCCCCCTCTCCTTTTTCTTTCTCCCATTACATTTCCCTTTTTTTCTATTGACTCCATTTTTACACCATATTTTATCTTCAAATTCAGCTTTCTCCTGTGCTTCAACTATAAAAGCTCCTTCTACCTGCTCTATTAACTGAGAAGGTTCATATAAGTATTATCAATGTCATTTTTCTATGCAGGAATACATGCAGTTCATCATCATTAAGTCCCTCATATTTTCCCCTTCTCCTCCAAGCTCTATGCTTCACCTGTATCTGAAGATCAAACTTTCTGTTCAGCTCTGGCCATTCCAAAAGGAACATTTGAAATTCCCCTGGTTCATTGAAAGTCCATCTTTTTCCCTGGAAGAGGACATTCAGCCTTGCTGGGTAGTTGATTCTCGTTGCATTCCAAGCTCTTTTGCCTTCCAGTGTATTATATTCCAAGCCCTAAGAGCTTTTTTTTTTTTTTTTTTTTTTTTAGTTTTTGCAAGGCAAATGAGGTTAAGTGGCTTGCCCAAGGCCACACAGCTAGGTAATTATTGAGTGTCTGAGATCGGATTTGAACCCAGGTACTCCTGACTCCAGGGCCAGTGCTTTATCCACTGCGCCACCTAGCTGCACCCCCTACAAGCTTTTAATGTAGTTGCTGCTAAGTCCTGTGTGATCCCGACTGCAGCTCCACGGTATTTGAATTGTGTCCTTCTGGCTGCTTGTAATATTTTCTCTTTGACTTGGGAGTTCTGGAACTTGGCTATAATATTCCTAGGGGTTGGTTTTTTGGGATCTCTTTCTCAGGAGGATCAGTGGATTCTCTCCATTTCTATTTTGCCCTCTGCCTCTAGAATATCAGGGCAATTTTCCAGTAGTAATTCTTTGAAAATGATGTCAAGGCTCTTTTCCTAATCATGACTTTCAGGTTTTCCAATAATTTTTAAATTATCTTTCCTAAGTCTGTTTTCCATATCAGTTGTTTTTTTCAATGAGATATTTCACATTTTCTTCTAATTTTTCATTTTTTTTTTTGGTTTTGAAGTATTGATTCCTGATTTCTGGTAAATTCATCAATATCCCTGAATTCTATTTTTTGTCTGAAGGATTTGTTTTCCTCAGAGAGTTTTCTTATCTCTTTTTCCATCTGGCCAATTTTGCTTTTTTAAAGCATTCTTCTCCTCCATAACTTTTTGAACTGTTTTATCCATTTGACCTAAGCTGGTTTTTAGCATGCTATTTTCTTCAGCATTTTTTTGGATTTCCTTGACTAGGCTGCTGACTTCATTTTCATGTTTTTCCTGCATCTGTCTCCTTTCTTTTCCCAGTTTTTCTTCCAACTCCCTCATTTGATTTTCAAAGTCTTTTTTGAGCTCTATCATAGCCTGAGCCTAATTTCTGTTTTTCTTGGAGTCTTTAGATGCAGGAGCTTGTGCTTCCTCATCTTCAAACTGAGTATATTGATCCATCTTGGGCTCATTTGCAAAATATTTCTCAATGGTGTTCCTCTTTTTTCCTTTGCTTGCTCATTTTCCCAGCCTTAGCCTGTTTTCGGGGTGCTTCCTGAGTTTTTGGGACACTCTCACAAGGGTCTCAGTATGTGAGGCTGTTCTCCTTCCTGGTCTGTGAATGACCATAAGCTCCCCCCTCTGCCATGGGGCTGAAGTGGGGAGTGCCCTGCTGTTCTATGGGGGGGCCTAGACTGGGATCAGGATCTGAATGTGGTCAGAGCCCCAGAGTCCTGTTCCAGGGGCAGAGGACAAAGCTCTGCAGTCTCTCTCTCCACTCCCCTCCCTAGGTTCAATAGGCTCATGCCCTGGGGGGTCCTGCTTAGAGGCTCTGCCTGCTTCTGTTCCTGGATCTGGGCTATGCTAGCCAAGCTGCTGGCTGTGTGCCCTGAGGGCTGGGCTCCAGGTGCTCGCTCTGGCAGAGGTCCCCCGCTGTTCCCCCAATTTGTGCCCGGTTCTCCCTGGGGTGTAGCTCAGGAAACTCCCCGACTGCTGTAAGCTGCAGCTACCAGCACCCTGGGGCTGCCTCCGGGAGGCTGAAGTTCTGGGGCCACCCCTCTGGCGGCCGCCCCTCTGACCCCAGAGAGCAGAGCCTTTCTGCTCTTTTCCAGGTTACCTTGAGTAGGAGAACTGCCTCCCTGGGTCCCTCTGTGGGTTCTGTCTCTCGAAAATATAGTTAGAGTCCTTAGCTTATGAGTTTTATGAGAGAGCGCCTAAGACAGGATCCTTTCTTGCCACCATCTTGGCTCCTCCCCCAATGACTCCAAAGTGTTTATTTCACAAGTATTATTACCCCTAGTCTCAAAGAGATTTTGTTGACCTGACCATAGTCTCAAAACCTAGTTCTCCAAACCAGATCATCTAATTCTAGTGCCTTCCTCTTTGATCTGAACCTTGGTTCCCAAAAGAGCATGGGTCATGCATGTAGATGACTAACATGGAAAGTCTTTTGTCTTGAAACCTAGACTGAGTCAGTAACTCTTCTAGGACTAAGAAAAATATTGAAAATTGGGTTGTCTAGACGGTTTGGATCAAGTGTCTTTTGGTACTAACATTCTATATTTAAGTATCAGGTGGCGTTGATGGCTATTCACTAAAAAGTTTCATGTGTATCTTGGCATTTTGTGCATTCTCCAAGGGAGGGGAAGAGGAAAGTGCTGTGTTCTCTATGCTCATTAGAAAGACTTCAGTTTTCTACCCCCCAGCTCTAACTTTCTCTTTTGAGGAATGTAGAGTCAACTTGTTGTCTAGGATTTTTAAAAAGTGTGAATTTATACTCAATCAAAATTAGTTCAGCAGGCACTCAATAGTCAACTCTCTTGTCTTCCTTAACTTGCTATATCTGACTGCAGTATTTTAGTTGGGTGACTTTTAACAGTATAGTCATGCCTTAACAAGGTGGTGGGGCCAAGACTCTTGATATGATTCCTGATGGGCTGAGAGACCTTTGATATAGTGTTCCTGTTTGGAAGGAGAAGAGAATTCTCAAAAAAGAGAGGAGGAGGAGTGTTGAGTGAGGCAGGGGGTGACAGGAAAGCATGAACTTTTGATGGCAGCTGAGAGATGTTTCTAGAGTCTCAGATATCGGGGCAGCCAGACCCAAACATAATACTTGACGCCTGGAGTTTGCAACCCTAGAGAGACTGTTTAAGATCAGGTTCCCTGGGTGAAATAATTTTCTCTTCTTGGTTGAGCTGAGATCTCATTTACTTCTGCATGTTCTTTCATCTGCTTTAAACTGTATAACTTCTCCATTTTCTGTTTATTGCTGACTTTGATAATGAAGCTTATTAACTATCTGTGATTGTCTTGTGCAACTAGCATTTGATGAGAGGGAGCTAAGCTCATGAGAGTAAGCAAAATGGTATCCTCTCTTTAAGAATGACTAGAGAAAGAGTATTTTATTTTAAGCCTTTAAAAAAGATTATAGATAGTGTATGTAGGGTAGATAGATGTAATTCTAACTCTATAGCCCTCAGAGATAAGAGGGCAAGAAAGATTGCCCAGCCATGGAGGTATTGAATCCTCCCTTGTTTGGCTGGCTTCTGGCAGTATGAGGCATGATCCTCCTTCTACCCTCTATAGAGGTTGCTTCCCTTGGAGATTGAATGGGCCAGATCTCAGATCAGATATCTATCCATACTAGGTACAAGTCAACAATTTTATGTTAGATATATCCACATCTATGGTACATGTAGTTTGGGAGAATGAATCCAGAGTCTGACTACATACATCTATTAATCTATTAAATGTCAAGATTCTGAGTCTGTTCCTATGGGGAATTTCCAGGATAAATAGTAAAGAGCACTGAATATTGATTCAAGGACCAGGTTCTGAACTCCAGCTATGCCATTTAATTGTCATGTGACTTTGATTAGTCTCAACCTCCTCTGGGTCTCAGTTTTCTCATCTGTAAAATGCCAGGGTTGACCCTGACCTTGAAGGTCCTTTTACATCCTAAAATTATGATCCTATTGTTCTCAAATTATCCCCAGTATGGGTTTAATTGTATGAAGTTGTATTATTAATATTGTTACATGACTATAAGCAATTAAATTATATGTAACAAGTTGGTGATGATCTGGCTCTTAGGGGATTCTGGGTTTAGAGAATAATCATATCAAAGATAAACCTGGGACCTCACTGGTAGAAAGACAGGAAAAAAGAGAAAAGAACTTAGGGGAGGTAGGATTTGTATGCTGAAAAAAACCCCAAGAAAAATTATTTTTAGTAGTTTAGAAAATGTAAACTCATCTTGGATTCAAGAAGACCATACTTAATTCATTCACTCATTCATTCATTCATTTAGTAGACATTTATTGAGTATTTTCTGAGAAAAGTACTGTGCTAGATACTGGGAAAACACAGATAAATAAAATGATGTGTTTTAATTGATTTATTGATATGTTTAGTTTTGGTTTTGAGAAGAATATGGCATGTAGCTAGAGCTAGCATTGAAACTGGAAAGAGTCAATTGAAAGTCATGCCTCTCATCTGTATCGTATGTCTCAAGTCTACTTCCATCACTTACTTCCTCAATGTCCTAGGAAACTACCTGACTCTAAGTTGCAGAGAAGGTGCTACCCTACATTGGCAGAAAGTTTTCTTGTGTGAAAGGAGTAATTGTTATATCCAAGATATAGTAAAGGGCCAGTCCCTATCCCTCATCTTTTGTTTTAACATTACTGATGAATTTCCCACTATTTCCTCCCCCATTCCCTTTCAAAGACCTATCCCTTATAGTAAGAAATAAAAATAGAGGAAGAAAAAGAGCTCATTGAAACAAAGCATGAAAACAAACTGAGTAAGTCTGATAGTATTCACAGTGTTCTATATTTGTAGTATCCCAATTCTGCAAAGAAAGCTTACAGTCAAATTGTAGAAGCATTTGAATGTCTTGAATTCCTCCAGATTAGGGAAATTGGCAAGAACTGCTATCCAAAGGGGGAAAATCTTGCCTCAGTAGATACTTACTGTATTTGTGATCACTGACCTTTGATACTTGTTGGACTCAAGAGAATTGACCTGAGAGTATGTTATCCTGATGACCTACCTTGAGGAGAAACCATAATATTAACTGATATGCAAATGGCAATTGAAGTCCTTGACAAATTTCATTTTAATAGGAAGTGCTTTAAAGTTTGCAAAGCCCTTGACAAATATTATCAGAAGAAACTACCAGGAAGATGCTGAAATGGGAGGGATTAAGAAAGTCCAAAACATGCCCTGTCTTGCCAGGAAATCTGGACTTGTGAGTTGTACAGACAGTTCAAGTTAAAGATGAAAATGAAATATCTGTCCTGTGTTTCTCTAAAGTTGTCTTCACCTCTCAGAAGAGTATAATAGGCGTGATATTTTATTGTTTTTTTTTTCTTTTAAGAATGTTATTGTAAACATAGGAGTCTTTTTTTTTAAAGCATTTCTTTAGTGATAGAAGAAATAAATAGTTGTCTTATACCTATTTTCTGTCTTCTACACTGAATACCTTTCCTTGAAGGGGCCCTATTAACCCACTTTTGGGAATACCTTAGCTTTGTTTTAGATAGTTTTCCTATAACTTTGGGATAGAGGAGATGAGAGTGTGAGAAAAGCCTGATTACCTTCTCTTTGGGTGCAAGGGCTCCCCAGAATTGAAAGCAGTCTAGTTGAATCCAAAGCATGGAAATTCTTGTGGGATGAGGTGCCAACTGAGCCATGAGTATCATATTTTTTAATCTTCCTGAAAATCCAAAATTACTTAATATATTTGAAAAATGCTAACATAAGTATTGAATAGAGTATTTTCATTTATTATTTCCTCTATTTTTTTATATTTTCAAAATTTTTGGTATATAAGTAGGAAAGCATAGCTTCCTTTGAATTTAATTGAATTAGCCTAATGGCGCTATTATGTGATAGAATAAACTCTTTATTTTGGATTTAGATCTAAGATCTTACTCCACCTCTAGCATATATTAGTTGTGTGTTTTTGGACAAGTCTCATGAATTATTATTATTAGTAAAGTAATAGTGATTCATATTTATATCGTATTCTAGAGTTACAAATGGTTTCATATATGGTATCACATTTTACACTTATAACCTTAGACAGTCTTATTATTACCATCTATAGGTGAAGAAACTGAATGTCAGAGAGATTGAATGACTGCTATTAGGACTATTGTTTCTCTGGATTTGAGTTTTACTAGATTGAATGACTCTCTTCATTCCTCTTCTACCTGTCTTTTCAGTTTCCTTTGCTTGATCTCCATTCATGTCATTCCCCCAATTATAGCTATCTCTCAAGGTTCTGTCCTGTGACATCTTTTTTTTTCCCCTTTCTTTTCTATACTCTCTTGCTTGGGGAATCTCATGAGTTCCCATCTTTATGAAGATTGATTCCCAAATCAATGTATTCAGTTATAGTCTCTCTCTCTTTGGCTCTATCACCTTAGCTTCACAACCAATTTCCTAATAAACATTTTAGGAATCCAGATATCATTTAGTCAATTAATATCAATTGGTTTTTCCAAAGGGATATTTACTGATTGCAAATCTGTGTCAAGTATCTTCAACTGGACCCTTACCACTGCAAGGTAATCTTTTTTCCATTTCCCTAATTAACTCACTCTCTCATCACAATGACTTCTCTTCCAATCTTTTCATCCTTCCTCAAACCTCCCCTGGTTTCCCTTTCTGCCACCTTCCTAACTAAGAACCTTGCCTCATATTTTACCTAAAAAAATTAAGGTCATTTGCCAAGGGCTCCCTTTTCTTCCTCCTCATTTCACATTATATAAATACTTCCTTTACCCCCTCTCACATAATATGGTGGCCCTTATTTTTACTGACAACCCTCAATACACTCAAGTGATTCTATTTTATCTCTTTTTCTCTAAGAGATTACCTCCTCCATCATCCTCACTTTCTCACTTATCTTCAATCTCTGTCTACTTGTTGCCCCCCCAATGCCTACTAACATATCGATGCCCCCCCCATTTTCAGAAAACCTTCATTTGATCCACCCATCCCTTAAGAGCCTTCATTCCCACTGATCTCCTTCCTGTAGCTCAAATCCTTGAGAAGGCCATATACAGAAGGTTCCTCCACTTTCTTTCCTCTTACTCCTTTCTTAACTCTCTAAAGTCTAGCTTCCAACCTCATCATTTGACTGAAACAGGTTCTCTCCAGAGTTATTAACAATTTCTTAATTGACAAAACTAATAACCTTTTCTCGATCTTTATCCTCCTTGAACTTTCTGCAACTTTTGATACTGTCAGTCACCCTATTCTCTTTCTTACTTTCCTGTTTTTCATGACATTGCCTTCTGGTTTTCTTTCTGCCTATTTCCTTCTACCACTCCCCAGTCTCCTTTGTTTAGTCTTTACTCTGGACAAGTCTACTAATTATGGGTGTGTCCCCAAGGGATCTATCCTGGCTCTCCTTCTCTTCTCCCTCTATTCCTTTTTTTTTTTTTTTTTTAGGTTTTTGCAAGGCAAATGCGGTTAAGTGGCTTGCCCAAGGCCACACAGCTAGGTAATTATTAAGTGTCTGAGACCCAATTTGCACCCAGGTACTCCTGACTCCAAGGCTGGTGCTTTATCCACTGCGCCACCTAGCCACCCCCCTCTATTCTATTTCACTTGGTCATCTCATCAGCTTCAATGGATTCAGTTATCATCTCCATGCTGATGATTCTCAAATCTATCCAGCCCTAACCTCATTGCTAACTTCCATTTTTTGCATCTCCAATGACTTATTAGACAACTTTAATTGGATGTACCAGAGACATCTAAAAAAGTAACCCATCTACATCTGAATTCATTATCTTTCTTTGCAAGTCATCCTCTCCTCCTAACATCTTTATTACTATGGAAGGGACCACCATGTTCTCAATCATTCAGACTCAAAGTTTAGGTGTCATTATCATTCTTTCATCTTCCATATCCAATTTGTTGCTATGTACTCTTGATTTCCTCTTTGTAATATTGGTGACATAAATTCCCTTCTCTCTTCTGGCAACCATTTTGGTGTGTGAGCTTTTCAGACTTTCCATGCCTGAAAGCTAACGCACCAAATATCCATGTACTTCTAGGATCAGGCCTTCCTTGGCCAATTCCTGTTTCAATGATGATGGCATTAAAAAAGATATGAAATTGGGTTTTTTTTGCATATAAAGAGCTTACATTTAAGTAGCATATGGGGCCTACCTTTCTGTCCTATACAATAGAATAGACTTTCCTTTGAGAATATCAAATAAAATATTATATATGAAAGTGCTTTGTAAATTATAAACTGCTTACCAATGAAAAGTGATATTGACTTGTTAGATTGATTGAGATTTGTTATTATTCATCCCAAATTCTAGAAAAACTACAGAATTCCCTCCTAGAGAGAAAGAACTTTTTCATTTTTTTGTCTTAGTATTCCAAAGTTTAGCTCAGTGCCTAGTATACAATGGTCACTTAATAAATATTTGTTGAATGAAGTAAAACTTGCCTCATAATCTCTTTTCATTAAGAAGGAAGGAAGGAAAGAAGGAAAAAAAGTAATTTAATAAGTAGGACTGTGTTAAGCTCTGTTCAAATATAATCTAATTTCCCAAACATTGGGAGGTAGATGCTATTATTATTCCCATTTTACATCTCAGGAAAGTGAAGCAAACAGAGGTAAAGTGATTTCTAGCAACTGTTTGAGGCTAGCTTTGAATTTGGAACTTCCTGACTCCAGGCCCAGTCTCTCCATTGTGCCACTTTACTGTCTTGTTAAAGAAGGAGCAGAATATTATTGCTGTCACTGCATTCATTAATATTTCTAAAGTAGGGCAGAGAATGCTTTTTGTGAGAGCTCCAGGAAGACTGAGGTTTTCCTCATCACACTAAATGTCCCTTCAAATGAATGGAGGCTAATAGTAAATCATGTTTTCCTGACACATTTCCTTAAATATACAGTGATTTTACAGGGCTTGGGAGGTTTGTTTTTCAATCGCTCAGGCTTTCCATCTGGATCCCAGAGACTTTCCATCTTTTCTTTAACTGCTTTCTTTTGGGATCTGTACTTGGAAGTCTCAGTTTTACTGAACTTCTGTCTCATCTGAAAGAGTAGGAATTCCCTCCTTGCCTCAACCTTCTGGCTTCTCTGACTTCTTTCAAGACATAGCTAAAAATCCCACCTTCTCCAAAAAAACTTTCCAGTCCCCATATGCACCTTTCCTCTGAGGTAATTTCTAATTTATTTTGTATGTATCTTGTTTGAATACAATTTTTTTTTTTAGGTTTTTGCAAGGCAAACGGGGTTAAGTGGCTTGCTGAAGGCCACACAGCTAGGTAATTATTAAGTGTCTGAGACTAGATTTGAACCCAGGTACTCCTGACTCCAATGCGGGTGCTTTATCCACTACGCCACCTAGCCACCTGTTTGAATACATTTTTTGTATATTGTCTCTCCAGTTAGACTGTAAACTCCTTGAGGACAGGGACTGTTTCTTACCTACCTTTTTATATCCTATGCTTTCTAACCATGCAGAAAAAATGCTTGTTGATTTAGCTTCTGACCTTCAAATTAATGCTTATGAGTCAGAGAGGAAGGCTTCAGGAGCATTTTGTCCTCAGTAGCACTTAATTGCTAGTGAGAATTAGGGATAGGCCTCAAGTCATCCAAAGAAAGAAGAGGAGGCTCCCTGTCATAAACCAAGTATTTTTTAGTCTTTTAATTTATTTTTAGAAGAAAGGAAGGAAGGAAGGAAGGAAGGAAGGGAGAGTCCCCTCCCCAATACTGTTCTTTCTTTCTGATTTTCTCAGTTCATCCTATCATCTCTTCCTTCATCAATACTCTTACCTTACAACCTTTTTCTGTTCTGAACCAATCTTTCTCCTTTGCTCTATACTGTGTTCATTCCCTCCAAGGCTTTTTTTTTTTTAGTTGCTTTTTTCTCCTAATTGATGAATATTTACTGAGCACCTACAGGGTATATGACTGGCAAGGTTTGCCTCTGGAGGGGGATGTCCTCAGGCTGCCCATTAGTCCTGCTCCTGAGTGGCCATGGACTTTGGAGTGGACTTGTGTCAACAATGCCCAGCCCAGAGGTACTCTACCCAAATGTTAATCAATGAAGTCAAATGCACAACAGGCCAAATTCAACATTCAGCAACAAGAATAGATTTGAGGGATCAGGTATGACTTGAGGAGCTGGGAGCAAATGTCCTCAAGAATTTCTCAATTAACTGAAGTTCTACTATTGCCTTTCTTTGGGTAAAAGCATATCCAGTTAAATTGGAAATAACAAACACCCCTGGTGAGGTTACACAGTAAAACTTTAGCTGCCCTTTCCTTTTTATTGAAAATGTGACATAAAGCTGAGAGTAGGTTAGGATAAGAAGGCCTGGGGAGAGAAAAGGAATTGAAAGCAGAGGACACTGGTGACGTGAAATTGGAAAAGCTGGTGGAAGTTTCAAGACAAATTTCTCCAGTTACCTTCCCACCCTTCCCCACTCTCCTTTCAGCTTCCTTTTGTGTGTTGATTTCCTCTTTAAGTTGTGAGCTTCTTGAAATCAGGAACAGTCTTTATTATTTTTGTTTTCTCCTGAGCTTAGAACAGTCCCTATGGCAAAGTAGGCATCTAATAAATGTTTGTTGATGGCAGATGTAGAGGCAAAGGCAGAATTCAGATCCCTGTTATTTTACCACCTGTATAAATTTGGGCAAGTCCCTTCCTTTCCTTAGGTCTTAGTTTCCTCATTTATAAAGGGAGGACTGGATGAGATGAGCTCAAAGATTCCCTCTTATTCCAAATTTGTTGATTTTCCTCTCCCCCACCCCACTTCTCTCCTCTTCCTTTCCCTCCTCTCTCTCTCTCTCTCCTCTGTCTCTCTCTGTATCTTTCTTTATTTTTCTTTTCTCTGTCTCTCTCTGTGTCTCTGTCTCTGTCTCTGTCTCTGTCTCTGTCTCTCTCTCTCTCTCTCTCTCTCTCTCTCTCTCTCTCTCTCTTTGCAAAAGGTTTTTAACCCTTAATCAAGAATGACTTTTCCTGGAGCCTGAGAAAGGATAAGGTGTGGAAAGAGAAGAGGAGAGAAGGCACTGATCCTAGACCTTGACCTTTCCTCCAATCTCTCTGTTTCTGTCTCTTACTCTGTCTCTCTCTGTGGTCTCTCTGTCTGTCTCTGTCTCTCTGTCTCTGTCTCTCCCCAACAGCTCTCACACATCCCCACCCCCACCCCCCCCAGCTTCAGGGTTTGAGTGACTCAGGCTGAACTTTTGCTGTTAACGGTATTGTTCTGTTTGTGCTTTCTCTACAGGGGAGGGATTGTGTAGTCTGGCATTTATAGAGGCTAACCTAACCCTGTGTGGGCACTGCCTTAGTGAGAGTTAAATAACGCAGCCTTTGAACACGGCTTATCTGCGCTAACATTGCAGATCCCCATAAAAATAAACCAAGCAGAGCTGCCTCTCTGGGGGAACCCCTGCGCTGTGATTGGGCCAGCCTCCCTCAATCCCTGTGACCTTGTTGGCCTCCAGCTGAGGCTTGCCATATCCCGTCCAGTTTCCTTTTATGATATATCGGCTGCTTTTATAATCCCCAATGGGTTCCTAGGGGGAGTGAGTCTGGAAGGAGAGGAGAAGGGAGGGAGATCCTTTCAGTGGGGGTTCCTAGTTCTTGTGCTTAGATTGCCCCCTCCCCCCGACTGAACTATAATAGCCTTCTCATTTGTCTACTCCATGGTCAGAGTTGATGACAACAGGCCAAGATTATATATAACATGCCCCCTTTCATGATGACCTTGCCAGCCCAGGGAGGACATTTTGCATCACCTGCATTTTCTTTGGAAAACCAGCTCCTCTGGGATTGAGGGCCCCTCTGCCCTGGCATTGGGGATCATAGAATTGAGAGGTGAAAGAGAACTCAAAGACTAACATCTGGTTCAACCTCCTCACATTACAAATGAAGAAATTGAGGCCCGGAGAATCAACAGACTGCTGGATTCCTCCATTTCCCAATTCCAGATCCAGGGTTCTTTTCCACTGAACCATTCTCCTTTCATTTTTGTCTGAGTTGGCAGAGGCAGAGGGTTAAAGCTGGGACTCTCCAGGGGACAGGTAGGCTTTGATTACAGACAGTTCTATAGGTCAAAACCTCAGGTCAGAATTTTAAATCCCTGTTTGGGCAGCCAATATGTGCGGTACCTGTAGAAAGAGCATAGGATTTACAGGTCACCTGGCTTCGCATCTCAATTTCATCACGAACTAGCTTAAAGGGCTAGATAAATGTAAGCTGTTATAACCCAGTTCAATACCATTCATCCTCCTCCTTTTTCCTCCCATCCTTCCTCCCTCCTACCTCCTTCCACACACACAAAGACACACTCAGAGGCTGTGGGGTCTGTCTTCAGTTTCCTTTCTTAAACTGTCTCCTGACCACATAAACCTAAGCTGATCAGGTAGCTGCTTCCTCATCCCCCTTTATTCACCCCCCCCCCATAGGGGTAGAAAAATAGGGTAGACAACCAAGTCGGTATCAACTTCTTTGCAGCCTGAAGTCTTGGGACTATAACTCAGGGCTCCTGTGGATTTCCACCTGTAACCCATGGTGTTGGGGAAAGTGAACTGGGATGGATCATGGCTTCAAAGATCTGGCAGACAAGGTCATCAGAGCCAAGAATGTAGCTCTCATGTATGCAAAGAGATGGCAGGCTCCAGATGCCGAATGCTGTACACATGGTCAAACAAGAACAAAGCACTGGCTTGTTTTACTTCTGCATATTTGTTACAGAAGAGGATTTAATTTTTATAGTTTGAGAAGTGATAGCTAAGTGAACTCATATAAAAACAGAGTATCAGTAAAACTTTTTTGTGTCTGTACTCTGGAGTGAGAGTCTGAAAACTTAGACTCTAGCTCTAGTTCTACTGTTTTTCCAACTATTGCAATCTTGGGCAAGTCACATGTCCTCACAATTTAATTATATTTGTCAAATATTTACTGTTGTTGTGTTCAGTCATTTCAGTCATGTTTGACTTTGTGCCCCCTTTGGATTTTTCTTGGCAAATTTGAGTGGTTTGCCATTTTTTTTAGATGATTTTATAGATGAGGAAACTGAGGCACACACACATTGAAGTGACTTGCCCAGGGTCACATAGCTAGTAAGCATCTGAGGCCAGATTTAAACTTAGGAAAATGTGTCTTCTTGGTTTCAGACCCAACATTCCATGCATTATGACATCATCTAGCTGTCCTATGAAGTTCAATGGGTCAATAATATGCCAGGACTTCCAGAAGGCACAGAGAAAGAAAGAGTAGGGAAGAGTGGAGAGATAGAGAGATAGAGCTGATATGGATAGGAAGAGAAAGGAGTAGTATGTTGTGAAGGGAACTTTGACCTAGGCAGCCTACAAAATTCCAAAGCAGGGACTAAGAGGAGATATGGGGGGATGTAGACTGTCTCTTAATCCCAAAGATAATATTGACTTGTTTATCAGTCCTTGAGAAAGAGATTGATAGAAGTGGTATTGGTAAGGACTCAGTGACTTGAGTAGAACACTGTCTCCAGTGCTGCCGAATAGTTAATCAATTGAACAATCAACCAACCAAAAAGTATTGTTTAGTGACCCAGTAAGTTCCAGATCCTGGACAATCAAAGCAGGGTTGGGCAGAATCATCTAGTGCAGTTCAATTCCAATACCTCAATTCATTCCATCAATGAGTAGATTTTTTTGAGGATGTAGTGATGGTGGAGGGATGGGTCCCTTTATATATGAAACTAATACTTTTTAAAAAATTCTGTAATTTTATGATTCAAAAACTGTGGGTATCTGAGAGAATAAGGAAGTCAAGGGACTGAATTTATTGAGGAATTAGGATTTGGAATAGGTTATATCAAATCAACATCTGCCTGAGTTCAAGAGATTCAGTGACTGACAAAATGGAAGGGTTCCATAGTGCAATAGAGAAAGGGAACTCTAGTTTTGTGTGATGCTTTGTGATTCTGATTTGACTCCCATTTTCCCCAGCTGTATTGTGGAAATTCTAATACAATTATCCCTTCCACATCCTGACGTTTCCCATCAAGAGTTTTGATGTGGCACAGTTTTGATAAGTTAAAGTTGACATAAGAAATTAAATAGGAATTTTTGGGAAGTTTTTTGGAAACTGCAAAAGACATGCAAAAGTCAACAGATGTCATAGAAAAAAAGTTTAGAAATTCAGAAATACATATTATTCTGTATATTATCAACATATTTTATCTTTAATATCATAATTCAGACTTCTCTAGTCTGAAGGGAGGGCCAAAAAATTTTATTCAGATTTTCCAGATCAAAGGGATGCCCTTAATTCCCCTTTCCCTAAGTGGAAGGAATAACTGAATAGTACTTCTCCTTACCTCATGCAGCTGTTGTGAGGAAAATGCTTTGTAAACTGCTGCTCTTAATAGAAATGAACGAGCAGCCTCTGCTGCACTATCTGATGATGCTTTAACCACATCTTGATTACATTTTAATCAATGTAACCAATCAATTTAATCACAATTAAAAGATACAAAAAACCAAATAATGACATACCTAGATAGACAAAGGGCAGAAAAAAAGGTTAATGCCTGAATGGGGCCAGTGATTCTGGTATCTCAGATGGTGGATGAGGACTTTTTCCAGGGGTTGGGGGAAGGGGAACAGTCAGGAAAAAGTGAAATCTAACCTGGACATCAGCTTCTCTATTGTTACTACAAGAGTAACAATATAATTACTCTTGCTCAAACGGCTCCAAAAGGTTGTGGAGTGGGGTTGGGGTGGGGGAAGGCTGGTATGGAAATGAAAGGGTAGAGGGGAAGGGGTGGAAGTATCTTTGGGCTGGAACATGGCCAGCTTGTTAAAGATTTACTTTGGACTAGGGGTCTTGAAACTAAATCAATACCAGTTCCAATGGAATTGGAGCTCTGAGCTCTAGTTCCAACCTCTTTTAAGTCCCTATAAGTAAATGCCTTTTCTGTGTACCTTCATATTCTGCTTAAAGAAAGCGGGTGTATTATTTTCCTTTTCTTTCTCACCATAAAGTCTGATTTGACCTCAAAAGTCTTTGATCACTCAGGTGAAACAGAATTCCTCTCTAATAGTAGAGTATAAGATCCATTGTTTTGGTCTACATTTTTTGTTCTTTGTATACCAATTGTCTAGTGAAATACTTGTTATATGGTAGGCATCAAATAATGTTTCTTGAATGGAATTCTATATGGGCAACAGTTATTGCTCAACCACTTGGCAGTTGACCGGCTTGGGCCATTTGTACCACAGGAGTTGGTTGCTTCTTACTGATGTGTGATGTTATGGGCAGTTTTTTTTTTCAGTTTTATTTTTGGAGATTTTCTCTTTCCCCCAATTCAAGAAGCAGTTTCTCTGTTTCTTTCACTTCTTCTCTCTCTTATAGGTTGACTCAGGGTAATGAAAGAAGCTACCAATAATGGCAGCAGGGAGAATTATGGGAATAGTCTGTGACTTATCTGTTTTGATTTTAAGGATTCTTGAATGCTCCTTCCATCTGGTGAGTTCTGTTGAAATTCCCTATTAAAAGTGGATTTCTTGAATTTGCTGTAAAGTTTTGAATCTTATCTAGTTGAAAATATCCAGGAAGTATTATCAGTTTTTTAAACCTTAGGGAGAATGGGGGTTTATCAGATCCTTTTAAGAGAGTAGGTTAGAGAGTCAGCTGGGTGGCCCAGTGGATAGAGCATTGGTCCTGGATTCAGGAGGACCCAAGTTCAAATCCAGCCTCAATCATTTGATGGTTATCAGTTATGTAAGTCTCTGAGGTAAGCAAGTCACTTAACCCCACTGCCTAGGGTGGGGGTGGAGAGAGAGAGAGAGAGAGAGAGAGAGAGAGAGAGAGAGAGAGGAAAAGAGTCCCAAAGAAGAATCTTCTATATTGAAGATTATGGTTGTTGAAGACCAACAGTGAATGGGTGGTCTTGTTTGCACACCTTGCTAATAAATTGGCATCCCATTCTGTCCACCCCAGCAGAGGTATTGGGTAAGTCAAATAAAAGCTGGTGTCAACAAAGTGAATTGATTGTCTTAGGACCTGAAGGCAACATATCTGTGCCTGTCTCAGATATGACATTTATTTGTTTTGGTGATAATGTTGCCAGGGAAGGAATGGGAATGATTTATTCTTGGAATCTTACTTGTGGTGTTGTTGCTGTTCAGTTGTGTCAAAATGTTTATGGCTCTATTTGGGATCTTCTTGCCAAAGATATGGAAGTGGTTTGCCATTTTCTTTTCCAGCTCATTTTACAGATGAGAAAACTGAAGCAATAAAAGTAAAGTGACTTACTGCAAGTTGCATAGCTAGTGACTAAGGCCAAATTTGAACTCAGGTCTGGTATTCTATCCACTGTGTCACCTAGATGTCCCTACCAAATTAGTCATTAATTGCTCTAAATTTATCTACCATCTGGTAAAAGTGTGAAATTCCTCTTTTATCTGCATGGCATAATGAATGAAGTGAAGTGAAGTACTAATCTTGGAGTTAGGAAGCTTCAAATTCTATTTCTGACTCAGACTAGCTGAATGATCATGCACAAAGCATTTAACCTTAGTTAAGTATTCTACCTTATTAGATTGTTGAGCAACTCAAATAAAATAATATATGAAATCCAGTTTGAAAATTTCAAAGTGGTATCATAAAAATGTCAAAGGTTTGGTTTTTTTGGTAGTAAACACATTTAATGTCAGTTATTTCAAAAAATTATTTACTCCATTCCAGTACTACCCCTCATTCTAAGTTAGGTGTGCTATGCATTTTGACAATTTGAGGCTTATGATGGACAGCAGATATATACAAATAACTATAATACAAATGTAATAGAAAACATTGTTGGCTGGTCGACAGAAAATACTCATCTTTTCCTTAAATCCCTGAGAAACTGGGACCCCACTCTCAAATCCAAAATGGAGAAAACAAAAACAACACTGGGCTGGAAGTTGGAGCCGTCATTAGATAATTCAAGTATGGAAGAACAGCTATAGAGACTGGGCAAAAAAGGATGCTATTAGGGATGTGTTTGACTGGTTTATAATATGGATGGTTAGGCAGAGTGAATGCCTTAGAACACTGAGATAAGGATTATGTGAAAAGGACATGCAGTAAAAGACTTACTGGAAAGTTTTTATGCGTCTGAGATCAAGTGATTCCTCATTTCCTCCATCTTTTTCTCTCTTCGTTTTTCCATCTCAGGAGAGGGATGAACCTGTTCCTCAAATTCAGTTTCTGGAGAGTTCGTTTGCTTTCTATTTCATGGTTGTTGTTTTTTTTAAAAGCTGGTTTCTCTAAGATAAGTATAGTTAACCATTGTATTACTGAGCTGTCTGTGTCTTTGAATAAATGATATAGAGGGAATGAATTACTCAGGGAAAGAGAGATAGATGAATTATTTTAATTAATTAATTATTTTAATTATTGGAGGCAAGTCTTAGCATGAGGACTCCATGCAAATGAGAAAAAATTATTAATTCAGTTTTAATGGCTTTCTAGAGCAGGGAGAAAAAAACATGAACTTACTAAGTAATTTGAGTTAGTAGTTTTGACAGCTGGAGTTGGTGTAGAAAATGGCCCATAAGGACTTTTGCTTCCTATTGTCTTCCTACAGGTTTAAAAGAAAATTCCTTCCTCCAGACTGGTAAAACTGAGTATTTGTCTAGAGAGAAAATATGCCCAAAGGGGAAAATAAAGGGAGTAACTGGGAAGTATCCAAAGAGAGAATAGGTAGCTCGGTCCCCACCAGAACAACACCTATCCCATTCTGCATAGATCAGTAATAAGATGATTACTCACATGTAGGGCAGCTAGATAGCATAATGGATAGGCACTAGCCTTGGAATTAGGAGGACAGGAGTTCAAATCCAGCCTCAGACACTAGCTATGTGACTTTGGGCAAGTCACTTAACCCTGATTGCCTCTCATGCAGGGCCATCTCCAGTCATCCTGATTTGTATCTGGCCATTGGACCCTGATATAGGAGGAGAGAATGAGGCTGGTGACTTAGCACAGCACCCCCTCACTCAAATCCAGTTGTCATGGCATCACCTTCCTGATTTCATGATCTTCTTCAAAAATGAAGGACATGCAAATTTAAAACAAAAAACAAAAAACAAGTCATTCCCCAATTGACAAATGGTCAAAGGATATGAGGAGGCAATTTACAGATGAGAAAATCAAAGTGATTCATAGTCATATGAAAAATTGCTCTAAATCACTACTTATTAAAGAAATGCACATTAAAGCATCAGGTACCACCTTACAGCTCTCAGACTGGCCAATATGACCAGAAAGGACAATGATCAATGTTGGAAGGGATGAGGGAAATCTGGTGGAGCTGTGAACTCATCCAACCTTTCTGGAAAGCAATTTGGAATTATGCCTAAAGGGCTACCAAAAATGTACATACCCTTTGATCCAACAATACCACTCCTGGGTCTATACCCCAAAGAGATCATGAAAAAGGGTAAAAAACATCAATTGTACAAAAATATTCATAGCAGCCCTGTTTGTGGTGTTAAAGAATTGGGAATTAAGTGAATGTCCTTCATTGGGGAATAGCTTAACAAACTGTGGTATATGTATGTGATGGAACACTATTGTTCTATTAGAAACCAGGAGGAATAGGAAGTCAGGGAAGCCTGGAAGGATTTGCCTGAACTGATGCTGAGTGAGATGAGCAGAACCAGAAGAGCATTGTATATCCTAACAGCAACTTGGGGTTGATGATCAATCTTAATGGACTTGCTCATTCAGTCTGCAACAATCAGGCACAATTTGGGGGTATCTGCGATGGAGAATACCATCTTTATCCAGAGAAAGAATCAGTGGAGTTTGAACAAAGACCAAAGACTATTACCTTTAATTTAGGAAAAAACCCATTATCTTATATAATTTTGCTATCTCTTATACTTTATTTTTCTTCCTTAAGGATATGATTTCTCTCTCATCACATTCAATTTAGATCATTATATACCATGGAAACAATGTAAAGACTAACAGACTGCCTTCTATGGGGGGTGGGGGGAGGGAAGTAAGATTGGGGGGGAAATTGTAAAATCCACAATAAATAATACTTTTCTTTTATTAAAAAAAAAGAAAATAAAAAGAAAATGAAGGACATGGAGCAGCTAGGTGGTGCAGTGGATAGAGCCCAGGAGTCAGAAGGACTTGAGTTCAAATCCAGCCTCAGACACTTAAAAATTGCCTAGTTGTGTGACTTTGGGCAAGTCACCTAACCTCATTGCCTTAAATAAATTTTTTTTTAAATGAAGAACAAAACATTATTACTCACATGTGTCTTAGAGAAACTGATTTTTAGCAGTGGAAAAGAAAGCAAACAAGGGCTTATAGAATAGAAATGGGAGAAACTGGTTTTTAAACAGCAGTGGAAAAAAGTAAACAAAATAAACAAGGGCTTAAAGAATAGAAATTATTGGGAGATAGTCATCTCTCAGTTGAGAGAGAGAGAAGGAAAGGACTGGAATAGTGCTCAGTAAACCAAAGATTTCCAACAGCTCTACACTTGCTCTGTAAGGTATTTGCAGATGTAGTCAGATCACATTGTCTTTGGGCATTAACATTCTTCCTTTCCTTGCATGTTTTGGCAGCAGAGATCTCTTCTTGTTTGATGCAGCTTCTGCCCTTCCCCTTTAGATTGAGGAAGCTGAGAGTCATTTGGGAAATAATTGGACACATGATAGTTCATAGTAGTAAAGGAGTGATAATTGGGCAATAAGAAGTGATGAATCAAAGAACAATGAGAAGACTCCTATGAACTGATACAGGGTGTAGATAGAACCAGTTGAACATTCATACAAGGTAACTATAATAATATAAACAAAACCAACACTAAAATGTACCCAAACATTAATTGTAGTTGATCAACTCACACAATGATTATAAAAATAAAAATAATACTACAATGCACCCAAATACATTAATTTTAGTTGATCTATCTTTGTGCTACAGAATAGATCATGAAAAACACTTCTTGAAGGTGGGAGACCATAGATGTAAAAAAGTGCATGCTATGGTGCTGTGTTATTTGGTTTTGCTTCACAGTTTTGTTTTGTTTTGTTTTGTTTTTGTTCTAAAGGAGGGTTCTTTTGGACCAGTCTGAGGGGTGAAAAATAAAAGACATCAATAAAGCAAAATAAAATAAGAGGAGGCATTGTTCCTTTCAACTTTTTGTATTCTAATTTCTTGGATGACAGATGCCCCATAGGTAGAGAAGACATTTTGGGTAGAAGGAAGTATATACACAAGTATGCCAAACTAGAAACCAGAGGAGCATGAACATTGAGCTTGACATGGGAAATGTTTGGAAAGCTAGGTTGGCCCCATAAGTCTGTTAGGATCTTGAATGTCACACCATATTCAAATTTACTTTTCAGGCCATGGGGATTCATTGAAGATTTTTAATAAAATGGGAATTTTACCACTGCTATGTTTTAGGAAGACCGATCTGGTCTCATTTTGAAGGATGAGCAGGAAAGAGAAGTCTAATTAATAGGTTATTGCAATAGTCTGGACTTGGGACTTTCTGATATTTTCTTCTCCTTTCTCTTACCTCTTAATTTCTGGCTTTTTTCTAATAACCTCAGAGGCAGATTCCAGATAATACAAAACTGGGAAAGTCCATATGTAGGGTATGATATCTGGGATTCAGGTCAAATGAGAGGTTTCTGTAGATCAGACAGGAGGACAAGAACTAGAGGTCAGTAGACTTCTAGAAGAGCAACAGTTTGAAGGAGAGCTAAAAATGTCAGAAAGAGAGAAGTGAGAAAATAGAGGGGAAGAAAGAAATCAAGGGGTGGAAAGAATGTGGGAGGTAGAAAAGTATTCTGAAATTCTTAAATTCCTCATCAGAGTTGAATCTGTCCTCAGTTCTTAGGCAACATACAACATTCTGGGGCTATCAGAAAGTAGAAAACAGGGGCTACCTTTGGTTGTTTTCTGAAAGTCCTCTAAAGGAGGGCCCTCTTTTTCCTTTTTTTTAAAAACTAGCTTCCTGAAGGAATTAGTTGTTGAATTATTTCAATTATGTCCAGACTCTTCGTGACCTCATTTGGGGTTTTCTTGGCAAAGATAGTGATGGGGTTTGCCATTTCCTTCTCCAGCTTATTTGACAGTTGAGGAAACAGAGACCAGTAGGACAAAGAGACTTGTTCAGGGTCCGAGGCCAGATTTGGCCTTAGGAAGATGAATCTTCTTGACTCCAGGTCCAGTGCTCTATCCACTGCATTATTTAGATACCAGGTGAAAGAAGAGTTTAATAACCTTTATATGTATAGGAACTGGACCTGTTATTTCTCTAAGAACTTTCAAGTCTTCTTTGCAAATTTTATGATCTTAGAAACTTTCAAGAGCACTGAAAGTTTAAGTGACTTTTTCAGGATCTTAGAGCCAATATGTGTTCTTCCCCTCCCCTTCCTAATTTCCCTATCAAAGTTGAGGGCATCTCTACTCTCCCAGTCACTTAGGCTCAGAACCTAGGTATCATCCTTGACTTCTCTCTTACCTCCTATATCTAATCTGTTGCCAAGTCCTTCTACCTTCACAACATCTCTCAAATAAACATCCTTCTTTCCTTTGATACTGCTACCATCCTTATATCTGCTGTTATCACCTCATCCCTGGACTATCGTAATAGTTTTCGGGATAATCTCTCTGCCTCAAGGCTCTCCCCATTCCAATTTAGTGTTCTCCACTTAGTATATTTTCTTAATGATTTCCCTAAAACATAAGTCTAACCATGTTACCCCACTCCTAATCAATAAGTTATAGTGACTCACTAATTTTTTTTTTGAGGCAATCTGAATTAAGGAATCTAGGTCTAGGGTCATACATTTAGTAAGAGCTGAGACACTATTTTCCCCTCCTCATCTCCCAACTCCTGCTTTCTTGGACTTCCTTTAAGACTCAGCTAAAATTCTACCTTTTGGCAATAAATCTTACTTAGGCTCCCTAGAAGGCTAGAGTCTTCTCTCTTACTTTATCTCCAATGTAATCTGCATACATTTTATTTGCATGTTGTTTCCCCAATTAGAGAGCCCCAACCTTTTTGTTTTGCTTTGTTTATTGCTTTTCTTTGAATCCTCATTGCTTAGCCCAGTGTCTAACACATTTTAGATACTTAATAAATGCTTATTGACTTGACCTATTTGGTTCCTGGTTTTGAAGCTGTCTTTTGATACACTACCCCATGATACTTCTCAATAATCTTTATATGTCTTATATTTTGCTACCATTCAGATAAATCTGGGAGCATCTGAACATTGTAACATATATGTTACAATAAAATATAATGTATTATTTTAGGTTGTTCCATTTTTGTTTTATTTACATTTTATTTGTTGTATTTTGTTGTATGACAATCACAATAATAATATTTGCCTGTGAACCCTGTAAATCAATGGAGCCATCATAATCTTAGCAGTCCTACATTTATTCCCTATAACAAATTCACAAGAAAAGAAATTTGTTTTAAAATAAGTGACCATCTAACAAAGAAGAATCCCCTTCACAGGATATCCATCTGGTGACCACTCATCCCTTAAAGCAGGAGTTCTTAAATTGGGGTATATTAACTTTTTTTAAATCATTGTAACTATATTCCATTATAATTGATTTTCTTTTTTGTTCTTATGTATTTTGTTTTATTCATTTAAAAACATTATTCTTAGTAGGGATCCAGAGTTAACAACAGTTTCCTTTGGATAGTGGTGGGGCTCCCATAGCTGTATTGTTTTTAAGAAATTGGATAGCCTTGGGGGCCACCCCACCTCCCTCATAGGCAGATGTCTTCCTCAGACTAGGACAGTCTAGAAGGCTCCCCTGATAGACTTAAAGGATACCAAACTTTAGTTTTCCCTTCTTTTGGAATTTGATTTGAATCTTTCTCAAATGGGCTATCCATCTTCAACTCTCCTACAATCTTGCCCTCCTGTTCACAATGGAGTCTAACCAACTCCTCTATGATCAACAGATAATTGGAAGGCATTCTTTTTTAAGGCCAGACACCATTTCATAGACTGGCAGATTATCTAGTCTTCCTACTATTTGGTAGAGGGTTGCTTTCCATGCATCTACCATCTTGTACTTTCTCAAGATACCAAGATTGCATGATAGGATTGGATCTATTGATTGAAGTACCTATAAGCAAATAGAAACATTATACCATTTCTTATTCCTCTCTGGATTCTTCTGGACTTTAGCTAGACAATAGACTAACTTCCACCTTGATCAGATGAAACATGTACTGGTGATGACTTCTTTCATCTTTGGAGACTCCCAAAACTCTGGTGGTATAGTAATCCATCTGATATCAGTTCAGTGGAAAGAGCTATCTTTATGGAGATGACTCCAAAACTTTTACAGCCAGATTGAATTTCTCTCAATTACTTATTAAGTTTTCTCTCTTAGATGTCCTATCTATATCTTAATATCATTCATCATCTTCCCCTAAACCCACCCACCCTCCAAACCTTCCTATTTCTACTATAGTTACCACCACCTTACTGGTCATTCAGATACAAAACCTTAGTCATTCTATACTCACCTTCCCCCTTGATGCCTCTCTTGACCCTCAGACTACAGGGAAAGGTGGATGAATAAGCATTTACTACATTCAAAGCTAAGTGTTTTGCAGATATTATCTCACTTTATCTTTTCAACAATCCTGGAAGGTAGGTACTTTTATTATTGGTACCATTTTATAATTGAGAAAATTGTGACAATCAGAAGTTTAAGAGACTTTCTCAGAGTCACATGGGTAATAAGGATCTGAAGTTGGATTTGAATTCAGTTCTTCCTGACTCCAGGTACATATAGCAGTATTCCTAGTCCCTGTCTCAATCCCAATATTGATCTGTATCCCTATCCCTAACTAAATCTTTCCTCCCTTTCTCTCCATGCACTTCATCACTCTTCATCATTTGAACTGCTGTAATAATGTCTCCTGTGATAATGTAAATATGCCTCCTAAATATTCTCGTCTCCTTGTCATAAAGAACAAATAGAGACAATTGAACAAACAGCTGTTGTCTTACTAGCTAAGGTGGAAGGAACTGGGACTTTTCAATACCCCACCCACCTACCCCTGGAGGAAGAGGAGAGGGTTTCTGAGAGAATGGGAGGGGTAATTATCAAAACTCTGGGAAATCATGGTTTTGGGGGGCCAGGTTCCTCAGGCAAGATTGAGATGAAGAATGGAAAGAGGGATATCCCAGAACTGTGCTAGCTAAGGCAACCTCTGGTTGGTCTGTAATTACCTGTAATTGCTATAATAAGCAATTTATGTTCTGTAAACTCATCCGTTTCTATTTCTTTTGCTGTTTCTTTTGTTTGGTTTTTCTCTTAATTTGCTAGTAAAGTTCATTTAGAAAAATTCTATCCTGATGTGTGGGTCTTCAGGGTGACCAGAGCTCCCCTAGAGTCCGGATTTAGTTATTGCAGTAGCTGTTGCAAAGAAAAACTAGGGTTAGAAATGGGGGAGGGGGAAGAGGGGGAATCAGGCTCCAGAGTCGAGGATATTTGGTCACTGAGCTCAGCTGTGATTACTGGGGTGTTTCCTCTTGGAACTTTCCCTTACTGCCTTTTCTTGTGTTGTTCCCCCTTTTCCCTGTTGTCCTGACCATATCCCCCAGGTTTCTTAGGGACCTTGTTAAGCAAAGTAGGGAGTGTGACAAAGGAGAAAATAGAGCATTTTGTTGTAAAAATCACTGGTAAAGCAACAACAGGCACAATCTCAATCCATCACACTCTTTTTGCCCACTCATATAACAGGAAAGACTGTCTGGTATGTGGATTGCCAATGGTCTAAGCCCAGATCACCTATCCTGACCACTTGTCAAGGAGTTGGCCTCTGGATTTGGCTTGGGGATGGAGCAAATAAAAAACTCTGATTAAAACCCTAAGGCTTTAGAGCCACTTATACATCATTAATAATGCCACCTATTCAGTTTTATGGATAAGGAAACTGAGGGAGAGAGAGGAAATGATTTTCCTGGCGGTAAAATCAAACTATTTCTGAAATTTGAAATTATAGCACACATTTATACTGCATCCCAAAAGTCTTAGTGCATTTTTGACCATTTAAGTTTTAATTTAATACCTGATAATACTGCACTAAGACTTTTGGGACACCCTGGATAGCACATTTTTGTTTTACAATAACACACACACACACACACACACACACACACACTCACAAATGAGAAAGGTAGTGCACCTATTATTATACCTACATATGACATTATAATATATCTTCATTTTAAATGAGAGGAAACTAAAACTTAGAAAGGTCTGTGCATGGTCACATAGCTAGTAGAGTGTGAAAGCTGCTGCATGAGTTCAGGTCTCCTGACCCTAGGTCAGGTCTTATTTTCAATTATCCCACATTGCTGAGGAATATTGCTTGAGCTCAAACTCAGTTTCCTTGGAATTGCAAAATGTAAGAGCTGGAAGGGAATTCCCTAGATTAATGTGGGGGCAACTAAGTGGTACAGTAGACAGAGTGCTGGCTCTGCAGTTAGGAGGACCCAGGTTCAAATCTGAGCTCAGACACTTATTAACAAGGTTACCCTGGGCAAGTCACCTAATCCTATGTGCCTCAGTTTCCTCATCCATTGGAGAAGGAAATGACAAACTGCGCTAGTACTTTTGTCCAAAAACCCCTAAATGCAGAGTTGGACTCAACAAATTGAATATAATTTTACTTCTGAGGAAAGCAAGGCCCAGAGAGATTGACATACATTGTATAACTCAAACAACTAGCAAATAGCAGAACCAAGATTCAGACTCAAGCTCTTCTATCTATGAGTCCAAGGGCTTTTCCACTACCCACTCAGCTTGTCATCTTCAGCTCTGGATGATAGAAGACCAACCCCAGAAGGAAATTAGACTAAGAGTGAATTAGATATTTAGTGCAAAATAGAAATTCTTCCTCAAAGCCCTGCCACATTCCTTCAGATTTCTGATGCTTCCTATTTCCAAGTAACTTTTCATTAATCATAATCCATGGGCTGGATGGTGGTGGTCAAATTTGTAATTCAATTTGGGCAAATTAAAAAAAAAACCCAACTATCTTTGAGGCTTTTCCAAGCCTAGTGTTGCCTTGGGTTTGATGGTCTTGTTCAGCCATTTTCAGTAATGTCTGAATCTTCATGACCCCATTTGGGGTTTTTCTTGACAAAGATACTGGGGAGGTTTGCCATTTCTTTCTCCATCTTATTTTATAGATGAGGAAAGTGAGGCAAGCTGGGTAAAGTGACCTGTTCAGAGTCTCACAGTTAGGAAGTGTCTGCGGTCACATTTGAACTCAGGAAGAAAGTCTCTCTGATTCTAGGCCAACACTATAGTCATTGTACCACCTGGACTATTATTATTAAATTCAGAACCGAGAGAGAGACAGAGACACAGAGACAGAAAGACAGAGACAGAGAGACAGAACAAGAGAGCCAAAGATATAGTCAGAGAGAGAGAAAGATATAGACAGAGATAGTCAAAGAGAGAGACAGAGAAAGAGAAACTGAAAACAAGACAGAAAGAGACAGAAAGAGGCAGAAACAGAGAAACAGAGAGAGACACACAGGGAGAGAAAGAGACAGAGATACAGATAGAGAAGTGTGTGTATGTATGTGTGTGTGTGTGTGTGTGTGTGTGTGTGTGTGTGTGTGTCTGCTTGTGTGTGTGTGTGTGTGTGTGTGTGTGTGTCTGTGTGTCTGTGTATGTTCTAGTATTTATTAAAATCCTACTCTGTCCCAGGCACTATTTGTCTTTGAGTGCCTATCTCACCTGTGAATGGGGGGGGGGAAGCTGGAAGCCTGTGTGAATGTATGTTTGCATGCATGTCTGTACCTGTGAGTGAAGCTGTATGTTTGCAGGTTTGCAGTCGATTCAATGGTGAACGCAGATTCCTTCAGTGTACCCCAGATGGAAGCCGACCTTGGTCTGTTAGTCATTTTTCCTGATTAACCTTTCTGCTTATTAGTTAGTGCTTGGGGGATGGGAAGAACATACAAAGAGACTCCAATCAGGAAGTGAATAATAGAAAACATTCTTCTTTGGAGCCGGTTGTGCGTGGGCCCAGAGGCTAACAAACCACCGGACTTCGCAGCTTCTTGCTTTCTTTGGGGCTCACTGGGGAGAATCTCTGTTGAGTTCCTGTCTACACCTGGGTGATAATGCTACAGTCTCCTGAGGTCTTTAATTTCTCCATCATGTTCACAGCCTTGAGGCTTTTCTCCAGTTGTACTGATGAAGATAATCTAAATTTGCTAGTCCTGAAGGTGGCTTAAAATCTCCCTTCTGTCCAAAACTTCTGATCTCACTGACTTCCTTCAAGTCCCACCTAAACTGTCATCAGGAAATCTTCCCCAGTTCCTCTTAATTCCAGTGCCCTTCTTATGTCAATTATTTCCAATCTATCCTGTATATAACTTACTTTTTATATATATTTTTTGCTGGTTGTTTCTGCCACCCCTTCCCCCAAGGAGTAAGCTCCTTGAGGGCAGGTTCTGTCTTCTTCTTCTTGCATCTGCAGCATCTAAGGCACAGTTCTGATACATAGTGGGTGTTTAATGTTGTTTTTCCTTTGTTTCAAGGAAGACCAATGACATTCAGGGATGATATTTTGACTTAAAGGTGAATTCTGTTTAAGTAAGGAAGAGTTTCAATCTCAGCTTCTCTCTCCCTCTCTCTTTCAGAGTCATCAAAGTTCAGGGACAAGACAAAAATTAAGTGAATGACCTCTGCATCTTCCATGTCTGACCAAACTCTAAGGGCTCCACAGAACCTCCTCCAGCTGCCTTCTTGACCCTTAGAACAAACTGTTCTCATCTGCCCCTTCTGCCCAGATAGTCTTCCCACGGTTTGGGTGGACAGCTCCCTATGCCAATGACTAGTTTGAGGAGGCCTATTGGTTACCTCAACCAGGTTTTGCCCATCTGCTGAGGTTTTACTGGGTGTGACCATTGGGAATGCTAGTTTCTTGGAGTCAAGGTGAGAGATGAGCGAGGTGGACACCAAAGGCGGATGAGCAGCCCTGAAAAGGGCTTGGTAAACCCTCCCTCCAAAGGTGCTATTCTTTCTAAACACCCCCAAGTACTTAATAAGTATTGACTGATTCATCTACTATGAGGAGATGAGGGAAGAGAAGGCATACAAAGTTCCATGTGAGGAGTGATTGGAAGAATAGCCATTTTTGTAATTAGCCGAATAATCTGGTTTCATTTTAAGGTTTGCTTAAAACAGAGGTATGCTGGAGCCTATTGGAACAGGCTCAGGAGGGGCTTGATTCAGTGGGCTTGATTGATTAATTAATTAATTAATTAATTTGTTTATTATTTTATTTATGTTTATTTTACCTTTTGAAAACTTCGGAGAAAATGTTAATAAAATATTAGATATAAAAATGTGTTGTAGGTACTTTTTTGAGAAAATACATTATAAACCTTTACCAGCATACCAGCATAGATGTCAGTCAGTCACTTAGCACTTATGTGTTTTTTAAATGGTTGAGTCTTCACTGAATTTTGGCTTTAAAAATAGATAATTCAGGGTGGCTAGGTGGCGCAGCGGATAGAGCACCAGCCCTGGAGTCAGAAGTACCTGGGTTCAAATCCGGTCATCGGGTCTCAGACACTTAATAATTACCTAGCTGTGTGGCCTTGGGCAAGCCACTTAACCCCATTTGCCTTGCAAAAACCTAAAAGAAAAAAAAATAGATAATTCAAGGTTTGTCCTAGTCCTTAAGAAAGATCAAAACAGAAGTAGGTTAACATACACATTTATTAATATTTCTCTAAATTCGCTGATTGCACAGGCATGCATGATGGGGGAGGGGGGTCTGACTAGAAAACCAATCCCCTAGATACATCAAGGAACTGTGGTCCTTAATACTTGCCACTAACAGAAGATGGGATCTGAGAAGTTATCTTTGGTTTGTCTATCAAAGGAAGAGAGTGGCCTTCAACCTAGGATGGAGCTGGAAATCAGACATACCCAATAGGAGGTATGTCCAGGAGGACATGCCATCCTCCCAAAAAGAATGATTCCTCCCTAACCCAGGATCTTTGTGCCTTATCAGTCATGCCAGGACCTTCAAAAATCTGAATCTTGGGGGCAACTAGGTGGTGTAGTGGATAAAGCACCGGCCCTGGAGTCAGGTGTACCTGGGTTCAAATCTGGTCTCAGACACTTAATAATTACCTAGCTGTGTGGCCTTGGGCAAGCCACTTAACCCTGTTTGCCTTGCAAAAACCTAAAAAAAAAAATCTGAATCTTCCCTTTTGGGATGTCAGCACATCCAATGACCTTTGTAGAGATCAACAGTTAATATGGGAATATGTTTTGAATGATTTCACATTTATAATGGATACCATATTACTTCCTTTCTCTATGGGTGAGGGAGGGGTTGGAAAGAGGGAGAGAATTTAGAACAACAAAAGAATCTTAAAAACAAAAACTGTACATACTAAGTTCCAAATAGAAGGAATACCAATTTAAGTAGAAAGTCAAACCTTAACTTCAAAGAGCTTACATTCTAATAGGAGAAGATTTCACCTCAAAGGTGAAGCTAAAGGTGGTAAAGGAAGCTAAAGATGGTAAAGAAAGACTAGATTGTGTGTAGGGAAGGAAGGGAAGGGGAGGTGAAGGAGGAAAGGGCGGCTAGGTGGCCCAGTGGGTACAGCACCAGCCTTGGAGTCAGGAGGACTTGAGTTCAAATCTGATCTCAGATACTTGACCTTTCTAGCTATATGACCTTGAGCAAGTCACTTAACCCTGATTGCTTCCCTTCCAAGGTCATCTCTCTCCAGTCATCCATATATGTCTATTAGATCCAAATGGCTTAGCAGGAGAAAGTGAGGCTGTGATAACATAGCACCCCCTCATTCAAATTTAGCTCACTTGCTTGTCATGGCATCACATTCCTGTCTTCATTATCCTCTTCCATGATGAAAGACACATAATATTCACAATGTTTATCCTTATTTTATAGTTGAGGAAACTGGAACTTGCTTAATGCTACATTGCTAGTATCTAAAGCTGGATTTGAACTCTCGGGTCTTCCTGATTACAGGGTGACTAGGTAGCATGGTTGATAGAATCCTGGATTTAGAATTAGGAAGAAACATCTTACTAAATTCAACTCTTTCTTTCTTTTTTTTAGGTTTTTTTTTTTTTTTTTTTGCAAGGCAAATGGGGTTGTGTCTTGCCCAAGGCCACACAGCTAGGTAATTATTAAGTGTCCTCCTGACTCCAGGGCTGGTGCTCTATCCACTGCGCCACTAAGCTGCCTCAATTCAACTCTTTCTTCAGACACTAACTGTGCCACTCTGGTCAAGTCACAATCCTATTGGCCTCAGTTTCCTCACATGTAAAATGAACTGGAGAAGGCAATGGTAAACCATTTAGTATGTTTTCCAAGAAAACCATAAATAGGGGGTCACAAAGAGCCGAACACAACTGAAATGACTCAATAACAGGTCCAGCACTGTATCTGAGCCACCTATCTGCCTCTAGAGGGTAGAGGATAGAGAAGAATAAGGAGGGAGCAAATGCCAGAATGCATTGGTCCAGCTATGGTGGCAGAGGCAGAGAAGGGGAGCTAGGTAGTTAGTGGCTGGATATGGTGGATCTCTGAACCTAGGGAGCAGAACAGGCCCAAGGCCCAGGAAACATCAAGAGGGACTGGGGCGCAGTGATCAGTCAAGACTGGTTTAGAGGGAAAAGCTGCTGAAGGGGAGTCTTGCTGGCTTAATGGCAAAGCTCTCTGGACTAGTTCCAAGAGGAGTATCTGGGGCCTTGGGGAGCTCAGCAGGGTCTAAGTGAAAAGGTCTGAGCCCATGGCCTTACCAGCCTGGCTGAGTCAGGTGAGAGGATGGCAGATTTGCCTGACTCTTCTGACCTGTCAGGGTGGGTGTGGAGAGGGTGCATGCTCCCCCCCACCAGAGTCAACATAAAAAGCAGATGCTTTGGGGAGACTAAATGAGTCTGGCAATCATTCTAAACTTCTTATATTCTGCTGGTTTTCATAGGCCATTTGTAGAATTTCACAGGATGCAAGGTCATGGCCAACAGGTGAGGAAACATTTATTGACGTCATGCATTCTTGACTGGATATCACACATAAAAGGCTTTATCACAGCCTTTGAAGCTTAGAGGAGAGAGGAAGCAAAGCTGGTACTCAAGACTGGTCATTTGAATTCCTACTGTATCAGTGCTGACACTACATTTCTGATTTTTTATTTAAATCGTTCATTTATCCACCACCTAATTTCTTTCTGATCTGGCTTAATTCCTATTGGACTTGAAGGTCTTTCTAATTCTCTCCAAAATGCATATCCTTGGAGAACATATTCTTATAGACTCATCTCTGACTTCTGTGCAGTGTGGTAGTAGATAGGAAATGAGTACCTGAGTATTAGAATATCTGAGCTTCAATACCAGCCACTTATTATCTGTGTGACCTTAAACAAGTCACTTTATAGCTCTTTGGGCCTCAGTTTCAATATGGGGGGGGATGATCTTAATGATATCTAAGTTCCCTTTCTCAATATCTCTATTATTATAGGTATTATCATACCCTTAGTATGATGTGTCCAAAAAGTCTTGGTGCTTGAGATAATTTAAAATAGCATGACTTTTGAGATATGCCAGAGAGTATAGTGGAACTAACACTGGGCTCAAGGTCAGAAGATCTGGTTTCAAATAATCTAGGTGGCACAGCAGCTGGAGCATTGGGCTTGGAGACAGGAAGACCTGAGTTCAAGTCCAGCCTCAGACAATTACTAGCTGTGTTGCCTTGAGCAAGTCACTTAACTGCTGTTTGACTAAGTTTCCTCAACTATAAAACAAGGGTAATGATAACACCTACAGATTGCTATGAGTATCAAATGAGATAATAATTATAAAGAGCTTAACACAATGCCTTGGCATATTTTGTTGTTTTTTTGCAATTGTGTCCAACTCTTCATGATCCCATTTGGAGTTTTCTTAGTAAAGATACTGGAGTGATTTTCCATTTCCTTCTCCTGCTCATTTTTACTGATGAAGAAACTGAGGATGGATGGATGGATGGATGGATAGATGGATGGATTGATAGACAGACAGGCAAATAGATAAGATATATAAATGTGTAGATAGACAGTAAGGTAATCTAATCTAGAAGTATCTTGACCACAGGCCACAAGCTTCCAGCAAAACTCCTGAGTGAAGCTTGAATGAGATTAAAATGTAGTTGAGAAAAATTTGCCAAAATAAATAAAAATATAACACAATGTAGATAATGTTAATTTGTAATTTTCTGAGTCAATATATATCCCCAGGGATCCATTTCTTTCTTTCTTTTTTCTTTTTGGCAAGGCAATGGGATTAAGTGACTTGCCCAAAGTCACACAGCTAATTAAATGACTGGGTTAGATTTGAACTCAGGTCCTCCTAATTCCAGACTGGTGCTATAACCACTGTGCCACCTAATCACCCCAGGGCAAGTCACTTAACCCCATTGCCTTGCAAAAAATAATGGATCCCTGAGAACACATATTGACTTAGAAAATTACAAATTAACATTATCTACATTGTGTTATATTTATATTCTAGTCCAAAACTGTAACTTTTCAGGCGAGGAAGCTCAGGCCCAGAAGAGTTAAATTACTTATCCAAAATCACACAGGTATTAAATAGTGGAATTTCTAAATCCAAATCTGTGACTCTTTCTACTTAACCACAACTATAGTTTTTCCAGAGCTCTGATCCTGTACCTCTGTTTGAATTTCTTACTTTGTTCTCTCAAATCCAGGTATGTACAAGGCAGAACTACTCATTACACCTCCAAGCATTCTCTGCCTCCCAACATGCTACTAGTGCCGTTATTCTCCCATCAATTCTATAGGTGTTGGAGTCATGTTGACTCATCTTTCTTGGTTTTCTAGTCCATCCCTAATCCCTAGCGCTTTTTTTTCTTTGAAGTTTCCTTTATCCTTTTCCTCCATTTTCATTTTCACCACTCTTTTCACCTCATACCTATGTCTCCTGTATGTGACTTGTACAAACCACATTTACATATCCTGTATATAGTATTTGCAAACAACACATATTTGTTTTCTTGTTGTCTCCCTTCACCTTTATATTGTGAGTTCCTTGAGGGTAAGGATGGTCTCTCTTGACCCTTTTTATATCTCTAGGGCTTAGCACAATGACTGACACATAGTAGACTCTTCATAAATGTTTATTGATTGACGCACTCTGTTAAGCAATTTACAAATGATTACCTCATCTGATCTTCACAAAAACCCTGGGAGGAAGGAATTATTATTATTATTTTACCATAAATAATTTTTATTGGTAAACATTGACAGCAGCATCAGAAATGTCAATAATATCTTCATTGTTAACAGTGGAAGAAACTGAGGCAAACAGAAGTTGAGTAACTTTTGTGAGGTCACACAGCTAGGAAATGTCTGAGAATAGCTTCCCATTGGATTATAATAATGACTGTAGGTGAAATGATTGAATACAGTCTGAGTCATTCTATTGTTGTGTGCTGTGAATCTTTTGTTTTTGACATTTTTTTGTGTGTGTGAAAATGAATTACCTGTCTTGTGCTTTTCATATCATGTGTCAGATGTCTTTTTTTTCTTTCTTTTGGAAAAGATCCTTGACATGACCATACTGAACATCATCCCCAGGGATTGTCTGGGATTATGCCATACTGTGTGTATATACATATACATATATGTATATATACATGTATGTGGATATACTTTTTTGGTCTTAAAAATAAATAACACTTTAAATATGAGTTAACCTTAAGAGTTTGTCCTAATTCTCAAAAAAAGAGCACAACAGATTTAGGTTAACATATACATTTTTTAATGTTTCTCTAAATTCACAGATTATTACAGATATGTGTAAGGGTCTGAGCAGAGAGCCAAACCCCCAAAGATAAGTCAGGGAATTATGATCTTTATACTTTCCACTATCAGAAGGCAGATCTGAAAAGTAACCTCTGACTGCATCAAAGGGAGTGTTCTTCAATCTAGAATAGGGGCTGGATATCAGACAACCCATTAAGAGATATGTCCAGGATGACATGCCATGAGGGATGGCTCCTCCCAAAAGAATGGCTCCATCCAAACCCAGGATCTTTGTGCCTTATCAGTTATTCCAGGACTCTGAAAATCTGAATCTTCCCTTTCAGGATGTCAACATACTCAGTGACCTTTTAGAGGTCAACAGTTCAGATTATTGTATCTATCTTTCCCTATTAGACTATAAACTCCTTTAGAATAGGAATTAACACTGTGTTGCCTTTAGTCATGAAAAAATAAATCTGTTGGGAATCTAGATTTCAAATTGTTTAGATAACAGATAAAGGTGTCTCATTTTAAGAAAATTACATTTGTGAATACCTGAACTTGTGAAACAAAGATTATGAGAAAATTATTTTCATTACAAAATTTGCCATTCAAAAAAATGAACTTTAAGTAGTGAGATGCATTTAAAATATGGTTGAAATTATGAAATTTTAGGGCATAGTAGAAAAAGCATTATACTTTCAGAATTAGGAGATTAGCACCTTGGCTCTGCCTCTGATTAACCTTGGGTAAAACACTTAATCAATCATAACTAGGAATTTGTTGCATCTAAGATAAGGCTAGTTGTTGGAAGATGGATGGAATAGTTGATTCAAAGAACCACTTTGTCAAGTAATCTCCAGGGAAGAGGTAAAGAGGGAGAAGAGATTTGGAAGCAAGCAAAGCCCTCCTTGGACCTATAGTTTTATCAGGGAATCCCTTGGATGATTTTAATGGTAGGAAAAAAGAAGACAATTCACTTCTCTCACTTGCCAGACTGCTAGGTCTGTGGAGGAGGTGGAGGAAGGAGAGGCTGAAGGTGGAAGGGAGGTGTAGCTGTAAGGCAGGAGAGGGAAGGACCCTTGAACATACCCTAGAGGATGCAGATGTGGTGGTACTCAACTTGTGCAAGACTGGTCCCTTGTAGTGTGGTGACACTGGACAATAGGCAATCCTCAATGAAACAAACACTTTTTCTGTGCCCTTTCCTCCCACTGGGTAGAGTCCTATAGACATCTTCTGGAATAAGGGAGACAGATAAGAGGCAGGCAGAGAGCTTCAGGTTTGATGGGGGGGAGGAGAGGAGAGAAAAATATGACCCTCAAGGTGTATTTGTAGACCACCCTCTACAGTAGGGTAGGGGAAAGGACATAGAAAACAATCCTTCATAATTCATTCACACTGAGAAGTCTACCAAAGAAAGCTTAGAAGGAGTGAGGCAGAGGGGAGAACCTTGTGAATGAAGATTGAGTCCCTGAATGGCATTGGATCCTCATAGTACTGTCAAATCAGAAACCTTGGGAGATGAAGTGAAGGGCAAGAGGGAAAGAGCACTAAAACAACTCCCTTGAAGATGCAGCAGGTAGAACATGGGGCTAGAAATGAAGAGGAACCCACTGAGCACAGAGTGGTCCTTAAAGAGGGGTATGGAAGTAGATTCTTGTGATGAAGACTCTAAATGGAAGAAAGATGTTTACTCTGAGGCAAAGCCCCAGTAGCCTTGCCCTAGTTATAATCCCTCATTTAATTCCCTGGGACTCATTTCCTCCTAAAATTAAATTTAAAGATTTTTCCTACATGTTTCCTAAAGTTTCTTCTAGGTCTGATTTTTTTTTTTTTGCAAGGCAATGGGGTAAAGTGGCTTGCCCAAGGCCACACAGCTAGGTAATTGTTAAGTGTCTCAGACCGGATTTGAACTCAGGTACTCCTGACTCTAGGGCCGGTGCTTTATCCACTGCACCACCTAGCCACCCCTAGGTCTGATTTTTAATAGGTTATTTTCATATAATTTTTTTTAAAGTTTTAATGATACTTTTTAAAAACCTTCCTAACAGTCTCCACTCCATACTTAATGAAATGTGCTCTTGCAACAAAGTACAGTTGAGCAAAACCATCACTTACCATGCTTGACTAAATGAGCCATCCCATCCCACTTTCTTTATATTTGTCCTTCATTCTTGAAGAGGACCAATGGCATCATGAAGTCAATGTCTTGACTTACATGTGAATTGAATTTAAGCAAGGTAGAGCTGTGCACAATCTCAGCTTCACTCTCTTCTCCAGAGTCATTGGAAGTCCAATGACAAGATACGTCAGGAGAACTGGAGATAGCCTGGGATGCAGTGGAATGGCCTTGGCATCTTCCATATTTCACTAAGTGAACCACAGATCCTCCTTTAGCTTCCTTCAAGGACTTTGGAACATAGTGTTCTCATCTACCTATTATGCTGGGTGAAGTCTCCACGTGCTTGGAATAGGCACTTCCTTAACTCACCAAAGCATTTTAGACCAGTTGTTTACCTTCAACCTAGGTTAATCCGTCTTCTGAGACAATTTTACTTTAAGTGGTTGCTGCTCATTCTTTAGTTTCTTGAAGCCACAGGTACGAGTTGAGTGCCAGGTAGACATGGATGAACAGCCCTGAAAAGCACCCTCCAAGCCCCTATGCCAGAAGGATTAACAAAAGTATTCAATGAACAACAAAACACATTTATTACTCAAAGCAAGTCATCTTCAAATGCTTAAAAGTAATATCCAGGAAGGCATAAAATTTATGGCTATATCTTCACAATTCTATTTACTATCATTTTAAAAAAATTTTGTTGTTAGGTTTTTAAAATAGAACCACGGGGGGTGGGGGGTGGGATTTGGACAGCATTTTCCCACCATGTTTTAATTATAGGGAGAAATTTATAAATGCCATTGTCCAGATGGTGAGGTCATCTAATACAGACTGTGAATCTGGCAGACTGTGTTTCTAACATAAAGAATATGAAAGACTGAAGAATCTTGTTGGGTTGAGTTATGTAAAGAAGAATGAAGAAATATGGAGGCTATGTCTGGGCAACAGCAGTTCTGAGAGATAGTCCTATACCTTACTAACACCAAGAGAAATCAACCACTATCTAGCTAAGATTTTCTAGCTGCCATTCTGATAAACTGCTTCCAAAAGTCCAAGTCTGCCAGTGTAGCAAGTTTCTCTGATGTCTCTCTATAAGTAAGCTGATGTGTCTCTTTGGGTTAAAGAGAATAAAGGTTTATGGTGGGAATTTTTTCCAGGAGATAATATGATGTGTCATGGCACCAATCTTTTGGATGGGTGTTTAAGAGACAATTTGATTTCTTGCTATTATCTTATTTTTTATTAAATGCTTTTTGTTTTGAATACATGAATCACCTGTCTTGGTCTGGTTTAGAGATGTCAGTATGGGATGGGGAGGCTCAAAGCTGGGGATTTGAATGAACAATTCTCCATTGGCACTTCAACAGTACATGGAATGGGTTTAGCTCAGATAGGTCCCACATCAATTTGACATCAACAAAACTTCTTGTACTAATGAACCATCAGGTTGACCTGAATCCCTTTCTTCAACTGATATGTGTTAGTGATGGTTCCCCATACCTTTGTTTCCCAATAGAAGTCTGCTGGTTTGCCTTATAAACAGATGGTCTGCCAATCTCTAAAAACACACACACACACACACACACACACACACACACACACACACACACACACACACACACACACAGAGTACCTCAATGAATGATTGTAGGAACCATTTAAAAAAAGGTTTTAGCTATTCTTAGTAATTTCTGGAAAAAATATCCTCCTTTTCCCATCTCCTACCTTATATTAAATCCTTATAATAAAGGAAAAATAGTTAAGAACATGGATGTAGTGATTATATCTAAGTAAACAGTATTCAACCCTAGAAGTCTCCTTCATCTCAAAAGGAGGAATGTTTTTTTATTCTTGTCTGGAAGTTAATGATTTTTCCATTTGAATGTAAGCATTCCAATATAAAGGAAAAGGCAATGCTAAAGGCTAAGATTTGGAGTTGGAAAGGACCTTAGGGAAAATATACTCCAAACTCCACAATCAATCAAAGAATCAAAAAGCATTTATTAATCACCCCATGTGCCAGGCTATATGCCAGGCAATTTAAATAAAACTATCAAAGTGAGACAGTTCTTGCCCCTGAAGGGCTTATATTCTGTTAGAGGGATACAAGACAAAACAGAAAGTGGTGACCCTTGAAGGTAGCTTTGATTTATTTAAAAGGCAGCTAGCTGCCTGGATGGTGAGTGGAGCCCTAGGGAAGGAGCCCCTTTTTAGTAGCAATGAGCATAGTGACTTGATAATTGTTGCAGGAACAAGAGTTGAATAGATGTGTGTAGCAGGACTTACTTAGATTAAGAAGTCTCTCTCCCCTGGCTGGATTCTAGAGTTCTTTGAGAGGATAATTGGGTGAAGTATGGAATAGGGCTGGCTAGTTAGAGGAGATTTAACTGAGGATTCATCCTGCAACTCCATTTTTAAAACTGATGGGGCTTCCCAGTGAAGTCAAGAGGACCTGAGTTCAAATCAAACACTTACTAGCTTTGTGAACCTGAACAAGTCAATTAATTCTGATTGCTTCTATAAAACCAAACCAAACCAAATTTAAAAAAACTGAATAAACGAGTGACTCACCAGAAGCAGTAAGTAGCAAAGCTAGAATTTGAACTGAAATCTGCTGACTCCAAAGCTAGGGTTCTTACCATTGTTATACAACCCTGGCTCCCCACACAATCTAGCATTGTGGCTCCTACTGTCCTGGGATATTGTGCCACTCCTTATTCTGTACTCAAGTATGTGGTTCACATCAGATTGAGTCCAATGGAGCCTGCTTTTGGTGAGAGGAGGCTCTGTTTTCCCACATTCATTGGCTTATTAAGTCTTTCATCAGGGACACCCAGGAGAATAATTTCACTTATGGCTCATGTCTTGGGTTTCCTTCAAAGGAGGGCGTTACAACGTACAGCATAACTGAAGTATGGGACAAGGAATTTATTCCTATACACACAATACAGGTAAAGTATAAAAGATCTCACAAGTATATATTATCAGAATAAAATTTAGTAGTGGTAGAATTTTCTGATATTTAAACTCATGAGATTATAAAGAAATTAGCAAAACTGCAAATCAGACATTTTATATTGTACCTCTGCTTATAGTTATTCAAAGGGCTGACTTTTGGCATATGCCTCTCTCTGCTTGTCTATAGGCAACATGGCCCAGATTGGATTTCTTGCTGTCTTTTCTTGTTGGTGGCCTTCCTCCCCAAGAGGACTAGAGTTTAATGCATGGTCTACTCATAAAACCCATTTATATTATATATGCTTATTAGGACTGATGGTGCAGAAATTAGATTTGCATTCATCAATACTTACCATCAAATTTTATTGACTATTCAATAAATAAACATCAAAGCCTCCAGGAACAAACTACCAGCCTGATTTCTAAAGATGGACATGTCTCACTAGGTTTCCTCTCTACCCAGCTGGAGGCTGGCACATGTCTCAACCAGCACTACTTGAGAGTTAACAAAAGATGTTCACATTTCTAAGTGTGGAGAATGCAGGAGTCTTACCTTAACCCAGGATCAATCTTATGGCTGTACCCTCTGGTGGGTTTTTATGGTTCTAGCTAAGGACATTTGCAGGTTACATCTAAGTCTTAATTGGTGATCAATTGCCTAAGGATATTGATTGAAAGGAAAATAGCAATCAAAACTATTATCATTAGAAAGTATTTATCAAGTGTTTATAATGATATTATTCAATGCTTCAAAATTTGAAAAATATTTACAAATATTATCTCATTTTATCCTCCTGGAGGTAGTTGCTATTATTTCCCCCATTTTACAGCTGAGAAAACTGAGGCAGACCGAGGTAAACTGCCTTGCCCAGGGCCATATGGTTAGTAAATGTAAGAACTCAAATTTGAACTCAGGTCTTCCTGATTCCAGGTCTACCATTCTATCCATTGTGCCCAGATTTTGGACACATAAACTTGTATATATACATATATATATATATGTGTATATATACACATATATATATGTATGTATACACACACACACACACACACACACACTCACATTCATACTCATTACCGGTGGCTTACCAAATTGGGTGACTCATTTGTCATTAGTATTTGTTTATCAAATTCAGCAGATAAATGTATTACCAACCTATACTACTTAAGCACTTATTTAAAAAAAATAACCTGCTTAACAATTCTTTAGTCACAAAATGGAGGCTTAAACAAACTGATACCAATGAGACCTCTGGACTTTTGGAATTCACAAAGGCTTCAGTCATTTTCCAGTCATGTCGGACAACTCATGACCCCATTTGGGGTTTTCTTGGCAGAGATAACGAAGTGGTTTGCCATTTCCTTCTCAGGCTCATTTTACAAATTGATGAGAGCCAAACAAGAATAAATGACTTGCCCAGGGTCACAGAGCTAGTATGTATCTAAAGAGTTGAACTCTTGAAGACAAGATTTCCTAACTTCAGGTCTGACACTTTATCCATTGTGTCACCTAGCTTCAGAATATTTGTTCACTGTTGTTTCAATCAAAATAAAATTTATTAAAATAAAGATCCTAGCTTAAAATGGTCAAGGTCTCCCACTGCAGCCAGGGCTATCTCCAGTCGCCTTGATTCATATCTGGCTTCTGGACCCAGAGGGCTCTGGAGAAGAAAGTGAGGCTGGTGACTTAGCACAGCATACCCCTCACTCAAATCCAATTCATGTGCTCATCATGGCATCACTTCCCTGATGTCATGGTCCTCTTTGAGAATGAAGGACAAACAATAACACAACCTGTTCACCTAAAGTAAGGAAAGCACAAATATAAAGAGGCAAAGGAGACCAGGAACCCTGAAGCAAGCCTACCTAAAATCCACATAAGCAACAGCAGGGTTGCCATGATACCAGGATCTGTCCTTGCCAATCCTTTACTAACATCACATGATGCCACCTGGAGAGTTGCAGCTAAAAGGGTTAGAAGCTATTTCTTCTTTTATTTAATAAATAAAAAACAATAATAAAGCACTCTACCACCATACTTTTATCATGGGTTAAGAGGATGTTTAAGGGACCAGTCAGATGACATTCTTTAATGCTCAGTTCTTTTAATTCTAGAAGCAGCCAGGAAGTCTGTCATTCCAAAAAGGATCAAGCAATGAATCACCATGACTTTGGAGTCCTGAGCATTTTCTTTTTTTTTTTCCAGCCTAACTTTGTAAATTTTATTTTTAAAAAGTTTTTCTTTTTTTATTGTTTTCTGAATTTTACAATTTTCCCCCAATCTTGCTTTCCTCCCCCCCCCACAGAAGTCTGATAGTCTTTACATTGTTTCCATGCTACACATTGATCATAATTGAATGTGTTGAAAGAGAAATCACATCCTTAAGGAAAAAAATATATGAGATAGCAAAATTACATAATAAGATACCTTTCCTGAGCATTTTCTAATTCATCTTTGTTCTAACATTATCATAGACCTAGAATTAGAAGAGACTTAAGAGGCCATTTAATCCAATCCCTTTTTATTGACTGAGGAAATCAAGACACAGGGACATGATGTGCTTTGCTGAGGTAGAATTTGAACCAGGGTCCTTGAGCTTAAGTCATTTGCTTTTTCCATTATACCATATTGTCTACTAAGACCAAAGACCTTTCGACCTTAAATTCAATAAAAGTCCTTAGGATGACATCAGCTCAGTCTTAAAATTTGTTGTTTGAATTTGAGGGTGAGATGACCACAAAGGGACCTTGAAACAAGTGACTCCATCTCAGTCTCTTGTTTACTGTCAGTTCCTTGAGTGTTTCATCTAAACTAAATCTTGGGTCTCTTCTAGTACTCTAGTCCAGGAGGTATTTAATGATTCATGCATTTGTCTTGAATTTTATTCTTTTAGTTTTTTTCTGGGTGAAGTTTCAAGATTCCCTGTGTAGTCTGTACAAAGAGATAGCACAGAAAAAAAATAGCAAAATCAAGCCAGGTCAAATATTAGTGTAAAGAGAGAGACTATAGGTAAGTGTGTGCTTGTGCTTCAAATTGAAAATTGTAGTATCCTCAATCAAAGTTGGCATCCATGTTTACTGTATAGCAATGTAATTAGTCTTCAACTTTCTAGGCTGAAACCATTGGTAGATTTTTTAGTGAAGCTCAGCATTTAAACCACTTCACAAGCACAAATGTTCTTACTACAACTCTGCAAAGTAGGTTTTATCTGCTAAACTCAAATGGGAGAATACAAATTGGAATGCAGTGAGATTTGCTTCACTTATCTAAGTTTGGTCCTCCCCTAAGCCTTCAAAAGCAACTACAGGCTAGAAACTGGAAACTCCATTGTCATTCACAATGTCATCACCTATAGCTAACCCTGAAGAATATAGCCTTTCTCTTGGATGAGTAACTGAGGAAAAAAAATACTGATTCCAGTCATTTTCCCCTACTAAGGAAAGATAGGGAGAGATAGAAGGGGAAAAATTTGAGTTGGATACAGTGAAACCCAAATTAAAATTTCTCAGTGTGAAGAGTTGTTGATTTTCCAATTAACACCACTGAAAGAGAGTTTTCTGCTCCTAACTCTCCAGACTTCTTCATTCCCCAGTAGTCTTCTCACCCTTAAGTTCTCACCACTCTCCTCCAATTGGTGAGTTCTTTCTACAATGTCCATTTTAAGGAGGTGCCCAGGCTAACCAAGTTCTACCTCTTCATTCCTTTGTGTGTTCTCTAGTCTTCCTCACCATGGTCAACTCACTTTTCAGTTCCTTTTTATAGGCATACTTTATTTTAATGAGCTCCACAAATATTGTGGGCTTTTTTTTTTTTTTTTTTTTTTTACAAATTGAAGGTCTGTGGTAACTCCACCTTGGGCAAGTCTAACAGTGTCTAAAGTCTTTTCTCATGTTGTTTCTGTGTCACATTTTGGTAACTCACACAATATTTCAAGATTTTTCATTATTATTGCATCTGTTATGGTGATCTATGATCAGTGATCTTTGATGTCACTACTTGTAATTATTTTGGGCTGCCACAAACCACACCCATATAAAATGGTAAACATTAAATATGTGTTATCTGACTACTCCAAGGTCCCTCTCCTTCTCAGACTTCCTATTCTGAGACACAACCATTTTGAAATTAAGCTAATTAATAATGACCTCTAAATGTTCAAGTAAAAGGAAAAAAGTCAATTGGGGGCAAACTTCATTGTTATTTATTTTAAGAAACTGCCACAGACAACCCAGCTTTCAATACACACTATCCTGAACAGTCAGCAGTCATTAACATTGAGGCAAGACCCTACACCAGCAAAATGATTATGACTTGCTGAAGGCTCAGATGATAGTTAGCATTTTTTAGCAATGAAGTATTTTTTAATTAAGGCTTGTACATTGGTTTTTTTTTTTATACACAAAACTATTACACACTTAATAGATTACAGCATAATATAAACATAGCTTTTATATGCACTGGGAAAGCAAAAATGTCTGTGATTCACTTTATTGTATTGGTCTGAAACTGAAACTGCAATATCTCTGAGGTATGCCTGCTTATGTCACCTTCCTCCATTAGACCATAAGCTCCTTGAGGAGGGAGTTTTTTTTTCCTTTTGCTTGCATTTGAATCTCTAAAGCTTACTATCATGAAAGGCAAATAGCTAGGATTTAGCAAATATTTATTGACTTATTTTCTTCAGATTGTGACCCTTTTCCTTTTGTTTCTCTCTGGAATTCTTCATCTGTTAAAAAATAAATAAATAAAATGTACCCCTTATCCATTTCTTCTGACACACTGTCTGATGCAAAACTATTTCAGATGCAAAACTGTCAAAAAAGCCCCCCAAAAACCTACCCCCTAAAAAACCCAAACCAGTCTGCATGCTCCATATGGGGTGATAAACCAAGGTAAATTTGTGATATAGACTACCCTGACTCAACCTGACCTTAGTGATGAAGTTAATATAGCTGTCCTTTAGTTTTTGCCTCTCAGGCTACTCTAGAAAGTGTGGAATGAGAGGGACCTGGATTGAATCCTGGGATACTACTTATTACCTTGGGCAAAGCATTTAATCTTCCTGTCTTGGTTTTCTCACCTGAAAATGAGAGGATTAGACATTATGATCTCTAAGGACCCTTCCTGTGCTAAAATTTTTTTGTCAGGGGATACTACCTTGTCCTTTCTTGTGAGGCTCCTGGTCTAACAGTCTAGTCTTCATGAAAAAAAAAATCATCATTCTCTCATTACAATTTCTCCATAGAGCTTCCTTTTCTTCCATCTTTGTCATCAGTTCTTAACCTTGATGTAGAATGTGTCAACCAATCATAAAATGAACATTCCTGTCCACCTTTATCAGCAATCATTCTGTCTTCAAATGGCACTAAGTCAAGGTAAGGGAATGACTTTTTGTTCTTGGACTTATACATTTTTGCTGATTTATTTATATGGTTGGTAGAATAAATTTAGGGCTAAGGAAAGAAGAATTTACCAGTTCCTTTCTGAACTCTGTCTAAAAAAAAAGCAACTTTTCTCCCTCCACTCCAACTTATAGTTTCATCAGTTTAGGTAATTACTGTTTTGTTTTGCTTTGTTTTGTTTTTGCCAAAACCAATGTAGATAGTTGAGTATTCTGTACCATCATCTCAGAGAGTTGTCTAGGACACTGAGATCAATAAGTCACTTGCCCATAGTCACATGGCTAGTGGATGTCAGAGGCAGATCTTCTGGATTTCTGGAACTGAAACTCCCAATTGCCCAATGAAAAATCAGGGCTCTCTCCACTGGGACACATTACCCCTTAACACTTCCTTAAAACAAAACAAAACCAAAAAACTCAATACCCTCAATCTCCCTACTCCCATTATTCCCATCTCTCCTAGTATTGCATCCTTTTGGAAGCAAGCTTTCTAGATTAAAAACAAAATAAAACAAAGCATATCTCTCCCCTCTTTTCCCTCCTCTTCTGTTTGGAGAGGAGATGGATGCGTATGCAAATGTAGCTGCTGATGCTGAAATAGGTAGCTGATTAAAATCCAAGTCTATTTCCTTTATGACTCTATTAAGTTTAATAAGTTTATTACTTACACATGAGGTATAGCCACCAGACACACACACACACACACACACACACACACACACACACACATATCCCCATCAGATTATGAACTCTTTGAGGACAGGGCCCTTACCATATGTTTGGCTCATAGGAAGAGATTATAAACTCTTTCCCTAACCAATTGACACATGCACATGCATCCAATTTGGTCAACCAGCAGGGCCCATCTAGGCAAAACTGGGAAGCTGTGTCTGGTGTGTCTGGAAGATTCTGCTCTGTCTGGAAGATTCTGCTGTGTCTGGTCCTATCCTCAGGAATCCATTGCTCCTAGGGTTCCTTCCTATTCTAATATTCATTTCCAGGAAGGTATTAAATACCATCACCACCATCAACAAAATACTACCCTGCTGTGAAGTAGGTGGCACAAATATTATTATCCTTATTTTACAAATAAGGGAACTTCATGAAGTTCAATGGGATTGTAACTAGCCCAGGGACACAGAACTAATAAGTTTAGGGGATTTTCACAACCATTTTATTTATTTATTTTTTTAGGAGGCAATTGGAGTTAAGTAAAATGCAGCTAATAAGTGTCTGAAGCTAGATTAAACACAGGTTTGGTATGCTATCCACTGAGCAACCTAGCTGAATTTTCAGAATTTGAACTCAGGTCTCTGTACTCAGTTGCAGTCTTGCTGGGGGTACTTCCTTTTTTAAATTTTTCCTTTCTTTTTCTTTCTTTCTTTTTTCTTTAAACAGGAATCAACTTTAAGGAGATACATTTTGTGATGGGGAGGAGGAAGAAGCATTTTTCAGGCATAGTCAATTCACAGGTAGGTTACTTGGAAGGTTTGGGAAAACTGGAACATTTCCATCACCCAAGAAATCAGTAGCCTTTTCAGGCTTCCTCTGTCTGGCAGTCTATATGCAACAGTCTACATGGAACTGGTGCCAGTCATTTTTTACAATATGCTGGTAAGAACCATTAGTATGCAGCCCTATGGATGAAGCAGCCATCACACTATCAATATGACTGGCTGCGTTGTCAGATGTAACTGAACAATCTAAAAGTCATTTTCGACTGTTCATTCTTTTTTCAATGGGCTGTCCAGAAGCAAGGATATGTAATGGGTAGGAAATATCATCTATTCCAAGAAATCTAGGATCATTCAGTCATCTGCGTCGGCCTCACACGTCTTACCTTCTTTCTCCCTTTATGGAAGTGTAGCCACAAGGATGTTTCTGTCTTGACTACTGTGGTACCCTAGTACCATTCCTACCAAAAGTAGTGTTAGTGGTGTGTGCCAGAAAAGAGTATGGGAATTGAAGATAGGGGAACAAAGATTGAACACCTTTGTCTCCTACTTATCTTCCAAGTGACATTGGGAAAGTCACGTCATTTTTCTGGGGCTGTTTCCTCTTCTGGAAAATGAAAGGGTTGGATTAGATGAACTTGAAGCTCCATTCAGTCCTAAATCTATGGACCCCATTGTAGTCCTGGACAACTTTCAGAAGGCTCTAGGAATGCTCTGACTCAAGGCTTCCTTTGCTATATTCCCCAATTTATGGAGACTAACTCATGTTATTACTGTGCATAGCACCATGGAAGTGTGAGGACAAGGATTTCTAAATCTTTGGGTCTCACTTTTATAATCATATTCTTGGTACCTAGGATAGTGCCTGGCTCAGAGTAGATAACTGATAAAATAATTATTGATTAATTGATTGTTTGGTTGATTAATTCCTTTCTACTCCAATTTATTTACCATGAGGCATAATTTATTTAATTAAAGAATTCAAGTGAATTAAAATGTGCTCACAGTAGAATCATAGCATCACAGCCTTCCCTTACTTTATTTGAGACTTAAAAGACACTCCCACAACAAATGGAGATACCCTTTGAAGGATCATGACACTAGGATTAAGATTCACAGAATATGAAGGCAAGAAGACCTGAAAAAGAAAACAAAGTATGATTTGAAAAAGAAAAGTATTTCCAAGTAATCTGCTTTGATTTCAGGTTACCTTTGGTGAAGATACAGATTTTTTTTCTCTCATCCTTTTCTTTGAGTGGGCCATAACCCTTGAACTTTTGGGGGGAAAGACTTCATTTACCCATCATTGGTAAAGTAAGGGAATAACTTCACAGGAATTTCAAACTGGATTCTTTTTCCTATCCAGATTATTTACTCCTCTCTCTCTCTCTCTCTCTCTCTCTCTCTCTCTCTCTCTCTCTCTCTCCATATATATATATATATATATATATATATATATATATATATGTGTGTGTGTGTGTGTGTATATATATATATATATATATATATATATATATATATATATATATGTATATGTATCTTCATTCATTAATCAGAAATGTTAGCCTAGCTTTGGAGCAGGCCTGTCTAATCTATATCCTGGATTTGTACCCTCCCTGTCTTATATAGTTGTGAAAAAAGAAAAAGAAAAAGATTTAAAGATTTTGGAGTTTGGCTCCAAGTAATAAATTAGGTTCTAATAATTGGTTCTAATAAATAAAGCATAATTGAATGTAGTAGATTCATATAACTTCTCTACATTGTTAGAAGATGCAGGAGGTGGATATGTGGGGGAGATCAAACTCCAAATGTTTGATTAAAGAGAAAGACCATGGGGAAGGAGGTATGTGTGGAGAGATCCTCATTTCAGAAAGGAGTGGTTTCTATAGAGAAAGTCTCCAGGGTACAGCACCCCTACTCCTCAGGGCAGGGAAGATAACAGAGCTAGAAGAGACTGTGGTCGCCATGGTAATGGTATATTGGATTCAGACCAACCGTGTAAGCTCCCTGGCTGGCATGTCAATCATGAAGTGTCCTCATTTACAATGGGAATGGGACACAGGGCAGACAGAAGTGGAGGATGGGGAAAGGAAGGAGTCTGAACATCTATATATAAGTAGGGAAATATGTATATGAGTGTATATACAGGATTACATGTATGTATCTGAGAATATGAATGTATACTGGTGTGGATAAGCATGCACTTGAGAGAATCACAGAATGTCAGAGCTAGAAAATCCCTGAAAGGTCATCGGGTTCAATATCCTCATTTTTCAGATGAGGGAACAGACTCCAAGAGATTAAGTGATTTTTCTGAGTTCACATAGATAGAAAGTAAATACCAGTACTGGGATTTGAACCCAGATTCTCTACTTCAATTCTAATCCTTTTGCCACAAATAATAGGCTTGGTTTAAAACATATATTATATATTATAATCCCACTGTGAAGATTTATGAATTATATATGTATTTATATAATTATATTATGTCTGTGTAGAGAGTTTAAGAATTAATTTTTGATTCTGCTAATATAGCTATGAAGATGTATATTCAATCAATAAACATTTATTAAAGTTCCTAGTATGTTCTAGTACTAAACTAATAATTACTACATGACCCAGATATGACTTGAGGGTCCTTCTATCCAAAAATATCAACTCTATCACCTATCATTAAATAATTTGGAAACTACTTATTTGGGCTCTTTATAGCTTTAAGAGCTTCTATTATTATAATAATTATTATAATCTAACAATTATATTTACCTTTTAGGGTTTACTATGTACTTTCTTCACAATGATTCTATGAGGTTGTGTGAATAGTACTATTTTATATATGAGAAAGCAGAGTCTAAGAGAAGTTATGCAGCTAGCTCATTGTCACACAGCTAATGTGAGAATTCAGAGGCAGATCTTGTCCAGGCAATTTTCTAGTCTTTTATTATTTTTACTTTTTATCTTCTCTCTTTCGTTGTTTTCTAAAAATCTCACTTTTATTGTTTTAAAATATATTCATTTCCAAATATACTCTCCCCCACCTCTCTACCCAAGCTATCCCCTCAAACAAAAGGGGAAAAACAGGGGGGAAAAAAAGAACAAGAAAAGCAGCTCGACAAAACCAGCCATTGCATCAACCATATAGTATTGAATATGCAATATTAAAAAAAGAGGATGTGATATATCATGCCCATATAACTCACAGCTGTAAAGAGTAGAATTTTTCAACTCTTCTAGAAGACTAAATTTAACTATAATTACACAGAGTTTAGAGGGTTTTTGGTTTTTGATCATTCCATCAATATTTTTGTAGTCATTGCATATATTGTTTTTCTGATTCTACTTTTTCCAATCTTTGCTTGCTTCTTGGAATTTTCTGTATTCATAATTTCTTATGCTGCAGTAATATTCCATTATATTTACATACTATACTTTATTTAACCATTCTCCAATTGATGGACATCTGCTTTGTTTTCAATTCTTTGCTCTCACAAAGAGTGCCACTATGAGGATTTTGATGTATGCTTTAGGTCTTTGGCCTCTTTTAGGGCATATATATTTAGTAGTGAGGTCCCTGGGTCAAAGAATAAAGACATATTAGACAGTTTTTTTTAGTGTAATTCTAAATTGCTTTCCACAGGGGCCAAACCAATTCACAGATCCATTAACAATGTGTTATGGGGGTCAGACTCATGATGTCTGCATGTGTGCCTGATCCCCATTACTACTGTATTAGTATGCCTGCCCTTCTATAACCATGCAACTAGTTTTACTACCTCTTGTTAACTTTGCCAACTTGCTGAAGGTAAGGGGAAACCCAGAGTCATTTTGATTTTGATTTCTCTTATTAAGAGATTTGGAGCAATATTACAAATTGTTACTTGTTTTCAATTCTTCTTTTGAAAACTGACTGTTGGGGTGACTAGGTGGCAGAGTGGAAAGAGCACCAGCCCTGGAGTCAGGAGTACCTGAGTTCAAATCTGACCTCAGACACTTAATAATTACCTAGCTGTGTGGCCTTGGGCAAGCCACTTCACCCCATTTGCCTTGCAAAAAACCTAAAAAAAAACAACTGACTGTTCATATCCTTTGACCAAGTATCTATTAGAGAATGACCATTATTTTTGTATACCTGTTTTAATTTCCTATATATCCAGGACATCAGACCCATGTCAGTGATAGTTGATGTAAACCTGATTATCCAATAAGGGATTTCCCAAGCCTAGGAGTATTCCTGTAGCCAAGAGATGGAGTAACCTATTTGGACAATATGCATGTGTCATGTAGGCCCGTGCCTAATTTGTGAGGGATTTCACAATAGAAGGTGAATAGCTCCTCCTCCTCTGCCTCACCTCAACAGGGTCCCTTGAGTGATGGACATTTAGATGCAAAAAGACTGGAAAAGCAGGAGGTGGTTAGGTTATGAACAACTTTGAATGCCAAACAGAATTTTGTATTTGGTCCTGGGGACAATAGGGAAACCACTGGAGTTCATTGAGTTGGGATAGAGGGTATCATGATCATACTTGCATTTTAGGAAAATCATTTTCAGGGCAGATTAGAGAATGGATTGGAATGGGAAGAGTTTTGAGGCAGGTAGACCCACCTTCAGGCTATCACTATAATTGAGGTATGAGATGATGAGGGTCTGCTTTAGAATACTGGTAGTGTCAAAAGTGAGAAGAAGGGCTTATTCAAGAGATGTATCAATAGATCTTGGCAGTAGTTTGGAATTGTGAGAGGTAGTGGGAAATCCAGGATGCCTCCTGGGTTGTGGTATAGAAGGAAATGAAATCCTGGACTTACCTAGAAGTTCTATACCTACCTAGAAAGCATGCATAAATTGAATTATTCTATAGCCCTGACCTCACAGCTGCAATGGCATTAATTGAATTTGGTAAAAATGCTCAACAAAAAGGGGAATTGACTTTTCAATTCCTGTCAAAGATATGTGCAGTCATATAAAGTCTAACATCAAGAAATGGGATGCTCTCTGAAGGCTTAGACTTGACCAGAATAATCCAAGGAGGCTATAGGCTAAAGCGACAGGATTGGCATAATAGAATCTATAAAAACTGTTATAATAATGACATAAGCATAGGCCTGTGACTAATTGATAGATTATGTGATATCATTTGACAATATAAGCAACAGTTCAATAACTGAGCCCAATCACCATAAAGGCATTTTTCTCATGTGTTACAAGAAAACTAAGTAAGAGAATGGTCTTTATAGGTGGAAAATCAATGGATGGATCTCACAGAAACTTTGGGGAGAAGTAGACCCAGAAACAAACCAAGATGGTAGAAATAATAGGAAGCAATGAGGTGAGTTTCTTTCCACAACTCCTCCAAAAATATCTAAAAATGCACCAAACTATATCCTGATGGGAGAAATCTGGAAAAAGCTAAAATGAGTCATTTATCCAGTCTAGGTCGTCATAGGGAGATAGGCAGGAAGATTTTTGGACACCAGAGACAGGGTAAGAACAAGAGGAGGTGCACAGGAAGCACTCTAGTGTTCAGGGAAAGGCTATGTTTTTGGGTAAGAGGAGGCCCTAACCCCATCCTGCAGCACCCCCAGACCCATATTGAGGCACTGCAATAAGGACAAGAATGAACTGGAAGCTTTATTGTCCACTGCCCAGTTTTGAGTCACAGATCCTGGACAGAGGGAGAAGGGGACCTGCAAAGGGGAGTGGCATTCAGAATAGGGGGGATATATATATATATATATATGGAATATATATATGGAAAAAGGAGGAAGAATGGAAGCAATGATGGCATAGTTTAGACCTCAAACTCAGAACTGGGGTTCGCAGCATTTTGCTTACCTTGCAAAGGAATAACCAAAGCAGGAATCTCAGAACAGGCACCTAGTCCTGCCACATTAAACCAAAAGAACTTTCTAGCTCACTGATAGGGGTGAGGCCTGTTGCCAGATCCAAACTCAGTTCAGAAACTTGCAGAATTCAATCCAGAAGGATGGGGCAACAAATAGACTTTACCCTAAATCAGACCACTTTGGGAACACAGAAAGCTGGCATATCACTAGCTTGTCCCTGTGATCTTGAAATAATAAAATACTCAGTACCCCAAGAAAGCAACAACAGAGGACCAACTCAGACCTTCCCTTCAGAAATATCACAAAGCTCAGTCCTAACATTAAGTCCACGGTTGGAAAGTAGGTTCAAAGAATAAACAAACAACAAGAGAAAAAAGAACCAGAGATGCTCAAGATTTACAAACCCAGAAGAAAATGACTCCAAAATATCTATACGCAAAACCTCAGATAAGAATATAATTTGGGAAGTTGTATGAAGCAAGGGATGAAAAGATGAAGTAAGCAATTTAAAAAAAATAAAAAAATGTAAAATGAGAACACTTGGGGGAAAAATTAGAAAAGAAATGAGGGGGCGGTTAGGTGGTGCAGTGGATAAAGCACCGGCCCTGGAGTCAGGAGTACCTGGGTTCAAATCCAGTCTCAGACACTTAGTAATTGCCTAGCTGTGTGGCCTTGGGCAAGCCACTTAACCCCATTTGCCTTGCAAAAGAAATGAGAGCTATAGAAAAAGATTTGGAAAAGGAATTAACAACTTGGCAGAAGAGGTACAAAACCTTGCCCAAGAAACAAAATCCCTGAAAATTTGATATCTTAGAACAAGAAGGTAAACTGGAAAAAGAAATTAATCTACTGATCAGCTCTGAAAGAAACTCCAACATAAAACTCCCAAGAATATTATAAACAAAATTCAGAGCTTCCAAGTCAAAGAAAAAATTCTACAAAGAGAAAGAATTTAAATACTAAGGAACCATACTTAAGATCACATAGAATTTAGCAACACCCACTATAAAAAGGAAGAGAACTTAGATTATATTATTTCAAAAGGCAAAAGATACGGGCTTATGGCTAAGAATAACTTATTTAACAAAACTGTGTATAAAGTGCGTGTGGGGGGGGCAGGGAAGAGAAATGGAAACAGAGAACTTCCAAGCATTCCTAATGAAAAGATCTGAGCAGCAAAGAAACTTTGAAGTTCAGATACAAGTGAAGAAAAACAGAAAAAGGTAAACATGAATGAACAACCCTATCATCAACAGGTTTCATAGAGGGAATCCAATTAGACAAAGCCTAAGGGGCAGTTCAGTTAAGTTTGACCATCTTTAGAAAAGAGGGGAAAGAGGGGAAAAGGACTTTTACTAGGAAATGAGAAAGGAAAGGAAGGTTAGGGGAAATAATCTCACATAATTAGTCAGTACATGCATATATATATATATAATATATATATATATATATATATATATATATATATATATATATATAATGAGAAAGGGGTAAAGAAAACAGTTGACATTTGAAACACACTCTCAGCTGAACTGGTCCAAAAAGGGGAAAAATACCCCCACAGAATTGGATACAGAAATAAATTTCACTCAACAGTGAAATAGGAAGGAAAGAAGATAAGGAAGAGGAAATTCGGTCAGATTAAGGGAGGGATTAGTTTTAAGTAAAAGAAATTCTAATGATGCACAAAAATATTTATAGTTCTTTTTGAAGTGGCAAAAGAAAGGAATCTGAGGAGGTGCCCATAAACTGAACAAATAAATTTGATGGAGTTCTATTGTACTGGACTCTTATCAACATAATGATTAACCAGGATTCCAAGGACAAATGATGAAGCATGCTACCTACTTCCTGAGAGAGAGGTGAAGAACCATAATGCATAATGCAATTGGACCTGGCCAATATGGAAATTTGTTTTGATTATACATGTATATCCTAGGGGTAAGGATTTCCCTCTCTCTAGGCCTCAGTTTCCTTGCTTGTAAAACAAAGGGGTTGGTCTCAGCTTGAAGCCCTTGTCTTTTATTCTATCCTGCAACTGGGACATGTTACCCATATCCAAGTTTCCAGGAAACAATAAGCTTGTTGGGATGTTTTGTTTGTAGTTCCTTACCTAAAGGTTCTTCCTAAATTCACAAAGATTATTTAAAGAGTATAGACCTATCCCACAGCAATATTATAATTGTTGGTATAAACTGAAAATTATTTCTTGCTGTATGAGTTTCCTTGTACCTTGACCCCTTCTCTTATCCCTACTCTCATTCGCCCCCCAAAATAATAACACTGCAGCAGCTACAGACAAAAGACCATGTTGCTTAGCAACTA